>NC_053119.1:37251676-37344176 GCF_010015445.1 Perca fluviatilis
AAAGTGAATTAGATCTCATTGTGTGGTTGTCCCAAAAAGTTTTGCTAACAATATTTTGGGAGTCCATGTAAACACAAAGGTTAACCTTAAATAAATGCTTCTGTGTCTAGGAAACACTGCACCCCTACATTGGCTTTTTCTTGCCAGTAGTGGAAAACACTATTTGATTTTTCAGCAGTCAAAGTCCTAAATATGATTTAAATTGTTTTTATTGGAACATATACCTTCATACTGAAAACATTTAAAAATGTAGTTATAAAGAAAATACTCAGTAAACATCCGCATAAAGGCCAGTCTGCAAGAGTCACTTGAGACAGGTCAAGTTCATGCACATGTGCAGTATAGTCCATTTTACATGCATGTGAAAGAAAAATTATATTCAGAGGAAGAACAGATGACAAGGCCAGCAGAACGACTCCATTGGAAGTAAGTTGTCTCAGTGAATGTGAGAACTGTCTGCCAAGAGAGGACATGACAACATATTAGAGAAACAACAGCATGAAGGGAGTAGTGCATGTGTGTGTGTGTGTGTGTGTGTGTGTGTGTGTGTGTGTGTGTGTGTGTGTGTGTGTGTGTGTGTGTGTTTTGTGAGTGAGAGAGAGTGACAAACAAATGGAACATTTAACATTTTACCTTAAGCTGCAAATGCAGTTATTCATCACGAAAAGAGTTATACAAGAAAACAGAGCCACTGTCTGGCAGGAACTTTTTCCAGACCCATTTTGACCAACTGATACAGGAAGTCAAGAATTCTTTTGAGTTCTTTTGAATGGCTGGTTATGCGTGATCTCACACATGAATGTTTGTCATTGTGTAGCATGCATCCCTCAGGGCAGAATTTAAGACATTGTAAAGATTGCCCAAAAAAGATTTCCAAGCGTTGCTTTTGATTTGTAGCCTAGATTTGTATTTTGAAAAGCTGGATCCATGCTGCGTATATACCGCAGGCTAGTTGCAAAATGTTCCTTTCTCTGCTTCTTCAAAATGCAAGAACAGTTGACTGTGCAGTGTCACAATCTGGAAAAAAAACAATAGCCAAGAAACCAAAAGGTTGAGGATACAAAACAGAACTATAGGATGTAACCCTGCAGCATCAAAACAGCAAATAACACATTTTTGCACTCATGTTACTCCAAATTATTTGGATGCACATCCACACGTAAAGAACAATCTCAGTGAATGTAGATGTAACGTTTGGCAATGTAGCTATTATCTCTTCAACAGTATCCTTTCCCTCCTCTCCTACTTTTGTCATCTTCTGCCTCTTTTACAATGTGTATACCGACACATGCATTTTCCATACAGATCTCCTTTGTTAGGGTCAGCGTTCAGAGCTCTGTTCGGATAAACACCCTCACTTTTGAAACACGCATGGCAGCATTGTGTGAGGGGGAATCGTAGTTATTTTAGGCCTACCTTTTGGATGCTGGCTTTAATCACTGCTGCCATTTCCTTTTCCACTTCCATCTATTGCTCCATGTGTGTTTTGCTTAAACTATACTCCACCTCCTGCACACAATGGACAGTAGCAATAGCAATTGCGTGATCAGGCCCTGTTCCATTTCTGCAAGGTTATAGTGGGTTACGTACGTTTCCTTCCGCTGCACCTCCACTTTCACTCTATCTTGCTTTTGTGTTCAGCAAAGGCCCTGCAGTCTTGTCAGACTTTGTATGTTTGTTGTTTTCCTGCGTTCATACCTGTCCCTGAACCAATAGCTGCAGCGTTGGTCAGGGGACATGATGTTACAGAGATGATTACAGAGGCACGACTTGGCTAAAAGGTCTGGAGGAACAATAAGAGAGGCCTTTGTGAACGGTTGCTGTTTTTTGTTCCTTGGAACACAAAGCATGGCTATCTGGGCAGAGTGTGTGTAGAGACCTAGTGGCAGCGACCTGTAGGGGCCGAGGGAGGGGACACTGCTGGGAATGTGAACAGACTTCACAGCCAAGAGGGAGTCTCTCGATGAAATGTAGCCACACATGGACAGAGCAGGCAAATATTGAACCATTACACACTTGTTTAATGTCCCTCCTTCTCAATCCCTCTGTTTGTCTTCCTGCCCATTCCACCAGATGGTGCGTCAACCACCTCATGGTTTTTTTGTGTGTGTATATGTGAGAGAGTGTGTGAGAGAGAGAGAGAGAGAGAGAGAGAGAGAGAGGTCAGAAAAAAAAGTTAGATTGTAGGCCCTCACAGTCAGTCTCCTAATCGCTGCGTTGCCTGCGGCCACTTCGCAGAGAATGCCAAATTGTTCTCTTTAGTTTTCATTCAGAGAATTTCCCAGAGCCACTCATGTCCCTGCACTGCCATTTGCAAACAGGTCTGCCCGTACAATTGGCACTGATGTCGTCAACCATTATGCAAGTTTTCTTTTCAGAGCCATGCAATAATGCCAGAGACTTAGTATTTTCTTGGGCTGATTGTGTTTTTCTGTGTTGAAGGTTGGAGTGTTGTTTTGTTGAGCCACCGGGTTCACCAAAAGTAATACAGTGATAGTTTCCTTGAATTTACTTTTAATTTGGGTCTTCATTCTTACCACATGGTAATGGCCATCAAGCCAAGTACTTATATTTATGTAACTTATATTCCAATGGGATGCACTTTTGCTTTAAAAATCTCAAAGAAACCAAAGAAAATTAATTATGCTTCTCCTTGTTGTACAGTTACTGTTTAGTAATGGTAATTCTGTGTACATATTACTCGACGCAAATTAGCGGAGACATTGAAGTGTAACCAATTTGTTTTCATTGGACCCAACGGTGGAGGCTCGCAATTATAATTCTTAGATCGTGATGACCACCTTGAGAATACTATTTAACACCATGCTTACTAGGATACTCTGTTTCTAATGTGACTTCTACCAAGCTATCCAACTTTTCATTTTTATCTCTGCACAGTTTTCTCTATTCAGAAATGAACTGATAATCAGGTAATATGCAGTCAAAAGTCTTTACCTGTGCCTCCTTATCAATGTTATGCCAATTTATACATGTTCCTTTCAAATTATCTTCCTCATTGCCTCTCTCTACTGTCTCTTTCATTCCCATTTTCAAAACTGTCTCTTATCAATTAAGGTAAACATTCTGTTAATCCAGAAATGTTTGTATATGTAGCTATTAGACTCGCTGATTTTTGTATTTTACTGCAAAAGATGAGCCTCGACCACCTTCTACATTTTGCCTAATTCTGGGACTTTTTGTGGCTTTTCTGTTCGTCGGAGTTATGTACTATACAAGCATATCCTGTATAACTTTACAAAGTAGTGGTACCTGCATGACACTCAGGATTTCTATGAATAGTTATGGCCTGCTTTTTTTCAATAGTGTGCTTTTAATTGCAGGTAATGGGAGGCCATTTTCATCATATTAATAATGGATCTAGTTAAACTATGTAGGACACTGTAGGTGTGCGGTTGGTGTTGACCTATTGTGGCCTTTTCAATGAGGCGAACTTACTGTAAATAAAAATGTAAATGTACTGTTTTTATATAGCGCTTTTCTGGTCTTAACAACTACTCAAAGCGCTTTAACATAGTACAGGAACCATTCACCATGCACACACATTCATACACTGTGGCCGAGGCTGCCGTACAAGGTGCTACCTGCTCATCAGATAAACATTCACACACATTTACACTCCGATGGCGCAGAATCGGGGGCAACTCTGGGTTCAGTGTCTTGCCCAAGGACACTTCGGCATGGCACTGCAGGGCCAGGGATCGAACCACCAACGTTCCGATTGGCAGGCGACCTCTCTAACACTTAGCCACAGCCGCCCCACGTATCAAATTCGAGAGAGAAACCTTTTCTTATTGCAGAAATACTAGATTATCCAAATGAAGTGTCTGTAGTGGATTGGAGTAGTCACATTGGTATGTGGATAGCCTACATAAACGTAATTCCAAATCTACAACCTGGTGGCTTAATGGTCTGTGCATTAACACTCTTCCTTTTATGATTGTTTGGCACTAATTTGTTGTTTCACTATCTACTGCTGTCCTCAATCTTATCTAAATCAAATTCCTTTCCTGTATTGACACAAAAATCAATTTGAATGGAATGCCCAGTAAAGAGAGGGGGCACAGTATTGCAAATAATTTTTTTTCTATCAATTGTATGTCTTATTTTGACAGATTTATGGACTGGTCAGGCTGTTTGGATATGATCGATTTGATATTCATCTAATCCATTCATCTAATCCATTCAGATTTCCAGCCTCTCTCATTACAAGGCCAGCCGAGCTCTGATAATGCTTCACATACAATATAATGTCCATAAGTAAAACGACAAGGCCAACAGATTGCTGATATTACTTCATTTGTTAAGTGGATTGGCTGCTTCCTTTCCAGTCGGAGGCAGGCAAGGTTAAAACATCAATTCATCACAGCATCTATAATGGGAGTATTTAGCATTTGGAGATGCAGCATCATGTAGGGTTGGTTGGTACGGAGAGAAATGGAACAGGCAGAAGTATCCATCACCCAGGCGCAACCGCCTGGTGCTAGCACAGTGCCGCTTCCACCCAAACACACTCTGGCCCTCACACATAGACACACTTTTTGAGTCACACACTTGTCCGTGCACCTCTGCCATCGCTGACTACCGCTGGCTGGGTGGGTGTCGCTCCGTCAGTCAGCATGAAGGGCAGACCTGAGCGTGGTGGGATCAATCATTCTCCCGGACACACTGGCAGTGTAAACCTTTGATAAAGAGTGTCGTTCGCGGCAAAACCCCCGTCAAGGACTTATTAAAGGCCTGACACTATGTGATTAACGAGAGCGCTGGCGCCGCCAAGCTGGCCCGCTGCGGGGCCTAGAGGTAGGGGGTAAGGAGATGAAAGGGGAGCACAGACCTGTACAGGGGACAGACAGGAGTAATTTCGCAGGCATCCACACTCACACAACCGCTTATGCACACACTAGTGGCACATTCCGAATTAATGCTTATACATATACATGCAATACAGTCCTACAAAATTACATATTACAATAAATGCATACAAATTTTACTTTGAACTTTAACTTTATATCTCTATATTAGCCGGTTTGTGCAGTATTCACAATATAATAGTCATGAGAATGTAACACACTTTAAAGTTACACGGCGACTTACTGGGACTTTAGCTTATTCACCGTATCCCCCAGAGTTAAGCCGCTTTCCGACCAAGTAGTTAGAGGAACGTAGTTATAGGAAAAGTCCACTTCTTAGCAGATCTACTAACTACTCTCCCCCAAAACCGTTTTTTCTATTTGCATTTGCACTGGCCAAGTGGTCATAGGGACTATAGGAGGGGTAAGGGAGCGATGCAAGCACGGCAACGTTCTTTATAGCGTTAAAATCAGAAAACAAATACACCAAAAAAGTATGAACTAAATACTAGATCTAATGTATATAGCATATTTGTCATAATTTAAACAAGTCTCCCGAAGAGAAACTGGTAGGCGCTAGCTGGCTGTCGCGTCACTTCATGGAGCTTCTCACCTCCGAAAACTTTGAAGCAAATTGTCAATTCGGCATAAATTTTTGCAAGACTGCCTATATTTGAAATGTTAAACGTTCATTTCTCACCTAAAACGTTGTCAGAAGTTAATTTAGTGATGAATAAGATAGCGAAAATTGTTAAAATTATCCCATTGTTGGTCTGTCTGTACCGGTAACCAGACCCTCGTTGACCTAGGTCCCTATGCTGAAAAGGGAACAGCGAAAAGACCCTGCCCTGAAGTAGGAGCTGAAAGAGTTACAGGAACTGCAGCCAGAGGAACTTAAAAATCCCCAAATTGTTCCAGTCGGAACACGAGAAAAAAAGAGTTCTAGGAATTTTATGTTCTAGGAACTGCAAAACTCCCTCCGGTCGGAAAGCGGCTTTAGATAAGTCCATACATACCCTTCTCATCTCCTTGCGTGTCTTAACTCTGTCTGACGCCCTCAGCTCTAGCCTAGCTTAGCACAGATCCTGGAGGTAACCGGCTCCATCTAGCCTACTGCTCCCAATAAGTGACAAAATAACTGCAACATTTTCCTATTTACATGTTGTGAGCGTGTACAAATAACAAGGTCACATGAGACGCAGCCATCTTCTAACCGTACACAAAGTGGGAACTATTCTCAGAAGGCGAAGCACTGCTACTTCTGCTACTTGGGCGGAGTGATTTGCTCGCAGAACCTGAGAAGCCCCGTGGTGAGGAGCAGAGAGTTTGCCTGGAGTTTGCTCAGAGTTGGAGGAATAATCACTCTGGCTCACCCCAGCTAAAGTCCCAATAAGTCGGCGTGTTCCTTTAAGAGGCACACTGCACAGAGAGCATTTATTGCTCAGCTTTTAGATTGTATTCACAGCACTATACCCTATTTACTGTTAGCTGAACTCCCACCTCATGTAAAAATACTTGCAACTTTGACTTTTAACTGTTTCCCTTCAAGTGGAAAGTGAAAAGTCTTTTGCTGCATTCCTTTTTGTCTCGCTTTGATTCAGAATTAATTATTGAAGGCCGCTAAATCAGAGCCGTCATAGTCGACACAATTGGGTTGGACAGGGCAAGGTGGGGGCGCAGCAACTTCTTTGAGCTCCAGAGAGCGCGTTGAATACTTGAAAGCTCACGCTCATCTGGCGCCACACAAAGAAACAGCCACTTAACCAGCGAGCGGATCAGACATGCAAGGTTTTAAGAATGCGACCAGTCACTGATACACAAACAGGCCGCTGTACTGCTCTAGGTCAATAATAACGGTGTCGTCTGTAGCACCAGGTACTAATGACAAGCAGAGGCAGTGAGAGAAAAACGTCTAGGCGCAACTAGGCATGGGCTGAGGATGAGATTGTGACGTATGATTACCTTCAGCAAAAATATCACTAGGGATCGACCAATTTTTCAGGGCCAATACTTATTATTAGTAGTTAATGAAACCGATATGCATTTACAGTGTAAATGAAAATCTTTAAGTCAAAAATAAAAAATTTTGAATGTTACAAAGTCCAGCACAAAACTTTGTTTAAATGCTTCAAGCAATTATTTAATGAATTAGAAACTTTCAACATAATACACAGTAAAAGCTAGTCAGATAGTGTTGTGGGGGCGGACATTAAGTCAGACTCAGTGGTGACTTTTCAGTTCATTAACTTTATCAGTTATCAGGCAAATAAAACGACGATGCAGATAATCGCCAGGGCCAATAATTGGACTACCCCTAAATATCACGCTTTCATGGTATTGCGGTATTGCACTTACAGCTTTAAATATGTATTAATTTGAAATGTCTGGCCAAAAAACAACAACTTTTTTTTTCCATTTAACACAATGCATTTTATTTTGAAACCCACTGCACACTGGCAGGGAGAGGAATTTCTAAAGTGCACTTTGTGTCCGTGACGACTCATAACTGGTAACCGGCCCATGCCTTGGCGCAACATAAGCAAGGGACGAGGAAAGAAGACTGAAACAGAAAAAGACAGCACTCCCATTGGTCCTACACAAGCCTCCATTTTCATTAGTGGAGTGCACTGCAGTGTGATATTACGTATGATTCTTTACTTTGCCCTCAGTGATTGAGATATAGAAATTGCGTACAGAAATCTGAGAAAAGAGATGATTGAGAGAGATGAGAGCCGAATCAAAAGAGAAATGAGAAATGTGATAGAGAAGGGGGATTAGCTAAAAGAAATGGTGCAGGGGTGTGAAAGAAAGCGAAAGCACAGTGCAAGAAACAGATGGACAAATTGATGGTTCAGTGGTCTGCATCACTGAGTAATGCTGTCTGTCAGAACAGAAGTGCCGTCCCATCATTTACAGCCCTTAATACCCACTGTGTTTCTGTCATTCAGTGTCATTCTGCAATGGCACTCTCCGCAACCAACGAGAAGTCCCTTGATGTAACATTGTTCTTTTTGTCCTCTTGGAAGGGCTGCCATTCAGACAAGGTGTTTCCAAAAACCCCTTCTTCAGAATACAGCAGCAGGAACATAGAAACTGAGTCAGCCATACTCAGAATGTTCACCTGTCACATCGGTGGAGCCACTTTAGGAGCTGTGAGTTACACTGTTGTACAGTGAACGTGTTAAGAGGAAGTCTGTGTACCAACATGGTTCACTGGTAGTTGCAAGCCTGTCATCCTTGTAGGCCACTCACCTTGTTTCCTAGCTCCCCCCCGTGTTGGCTGCTTTATCAGAATACATGAAACATGACAGGACCTGCATCGTTATCTGGCCCCTTCACTGTTCTGATGTACTGTATGTGGCATGGACTATTTTTAATGCTAGAACCTGCAGGGGATTAAAGCTGAAGTAGCACTCCCTCCAAAACACACAAGACAGATTATCCACGTACGCACATTTATAAATGCACACATGCCTTCGTGAACATGCATACATGCATTAATGAACACTGGCGCCGATGTAAAACGCACCTGCTTATGTATTCTTGAGCGAGTGCGCCGTCTCTTGAGATGATATATTTTTAACAAGTCCTCCGCAGCGCCGTATTGTTTCGCACTTAGCAGGAAGTGCCTGCAAGGCATGGAGGTTGCTCGCTAGTACGGTGAAATGAGATGCTCTATGAGTTATTGATAAAGTGGCCTTTGCATGAAGCTCCATTCTGTAGGAGAGCATAACTAATGCTGGAGAGCCGACCATCCAGTGCACATGAAGTTATAACAACAGCGGAAGTGATGGCAACGCTGCCAGGTGTCGCATGTTTTTAGGTTTGCGGTTGGTGTTCAGTGATAGTGGTTGAGGTATTCATGCTGAAAGTCACTGTTGAGCTGTTATGGTTAGTTGAAATAGACTGTATTTCTGTAGCAGTTTTATTTATTTTTAGTGCTGTCAGTTAAACGTTATTAACGGCGTACATTTTTTTTAATCACAATATTAACGTTCTTTTTGGCCTAGCAAACTTTGTAGTTTTAAAAACTACAACACCACACCGGATCTAGCTAGACCGGAAACAAAACAACAGGCATGCCGCACACACTTGTTTGGGCTCGCGAGCCGGCCAAAGAGTAGTAGGCTAACATTACGCTTTGAGTGGATGGCGAGCGCGAGACGCCGAAATGGATGCCAATAAGATTCTGAATGGAAACTTTACTTTTAAAGTTGCCAAATGGTTCCATTGACAAGACCAAAGTGATGTGTGTGTTTTTTCGTTGTGAACTGAGCTATCATCACAGCACATTCAGTCTGAAATACCACTTGATGGCCGAGCACACAGCTGATGGCCAAGCTCACAGCTGATGGCCGAGCACACAGCTGATGGCCGAGCACACAGCTGATGGCCAAGCACACAGCTGATGGCCAAGCACACAGCTGATGGCCGAGCACACAGCTGATGGCCAAGCTCACAGCTGATGGCCGAGCACACAGCTGATGGCCGAGCACACAGCTGATGGCCAAGCACACAGCTGATGGCCGAGCACACAGCTGATGGCCAAGCACACAGCTGATGGCCGAGCACACAGCTGATGCCAAATCTCCGCCCCTTCGTCAAAGCCAGGCGACAAAAGCACAAAGCAAGCCGATCCACTTTTCCATGTTGATAAGAGCATTAAAATGAGAAAAAATAATGTGACAAAAAGAAATCAAGGGACATTTAGAATAGATAAAAATGTGCGATTAATTGCGAGTTAACTATGACATTAATGCGATTAATCGCGATTCAATATTTTAATCGTTTGACAACACTAATTATTTTATTATACTTTTGATTCTCATGCCCTGCAGTAAGTCTTGATTCCTTTTGTTTGTATGTACTGTGAGATCAGAATTATCCTTAGCTCAGCACGAGGCGGTTTTCTCGTCCTCGTGGGAGGGACTGTATATATTACAGGACTATTTATTAATCAAGGAATACATGTGAAAAGTCCTCTTGGCTCTGTTGTTTCAGCAGAAATAATAATGAAAGACAGAAATCGCGAGTGTGTGTGTGTGACCTCGAAATAAAGAAAGTTGAGAGGTGCTGCATCTCTAAAAAAAGGCCCATTATTAATGTTGTAACTATTGTATTCATTTTAATGCTGATCTGCTGGAAGAAGATTTTGACCGCTGTGTTCTACTTCCTCTCTGAGCCAGGAGTGGCAGTGTTTCCATGAGCTAATCAAAAGGCAAATTTGTTATGATTACATTAGCAAGTCTCTCAGACTACACAATTACACAGTAGAATGGTTTCAAATTAATAAAATAAAAACAACGAGATAAGCAGAGGTCAAATAAACAGATTGTGATTTTGCAGATTAATAAAGTTAGGGACTTGTCATTGGGAAATACTGTGTGCAAACTATGCAAACTTCAGCAAGCCACTCGCAGCTTCAGACCACTTCACATTCTGTATCCTTTATTTACCCATTGAGATACAAGATCTCTTCTTCCAGCGAGTCCTGGTCAACTCTTATTACAGTTTTTTTCCAATTGCTAAAACACAATTTTGCAAACTAGGGTGGTTTTTATCAAATTACTTAACACACCCAAAATGCACACTACCTCATATATCCTGCAAAATGAAGCACTGCAACCAAAACTACATATAGAATTCTCAAAATCAAACTTTTGCACCAAATGGCACACACTTCATTCATATTACCAGATTTTTTGTCTAACCAACTACACACTGTTGGGCATAATGAAAAGCACTCTCATCTTTAGTATGCTTTGCCCATAATAGTAAAACAGTTCAAATTGTAGAAAGTTCTTCAGATTGTTCACATGCACGGAAATATTTGCAGATACACACACATGTTCTTGAAACATTTATGCATTTAATTTTTATCCAAACAAGTCAGTGCAACATATGCACAGCAGATATATTTACATTGGAATGAACAAAAATATACTCACAAAAAAAGAAAATTGCAGAAAAAATGTGTAAAAAACAAAAAGGTTCTCACTTGTGGTCTTTTCATAGTGCCTACTTCCTGATCGTTGAGGTGTTTGGCACATATGTTGGCCAATTAGCTCATGTAGTGTCATTTTGAATGGCAGTGTTTGGAAATGGCAAACTTGTGTGACTTTATGTAAGATTGTTGTGTCTTATGCAGAGAACCGTGTTCAGTGCATTTAAAAAGTGTCATTCTGAATTGCAAAATGTGTGTAAAGCAGAAAATGTGTTTAGACTTTTGGAGACTCGAGAAGAGGTTTTGCTCTCTGTGTGTCAGTTTAAATAATTGTGCTGTGCATGTCATTTTAGTGAGTTAGCATTTGGAGAAAAAAAATAAAAATGAATAGCTCTGACAGAATACTCACCAGTGGAAGCAGTAAAAGGGGGGCTAAAAAGTGATGTAATTAACTGTGTTTTAATTCATATCCATCCACCTGTTATTTAAAGAAGAACAAAAATCCAGTCCAGTTTAAAAATATCGCCTGCAGAATATTTGTGGAACTTTTTGATTTTGTTTACTATTTTGATAGTTTTACTGCTGCAGAGCGTGAAAATGCCACCTCTGGGACAAACAAGAGTGTCTGTGTGTCTAGAACACGGTTTTGATTGATCGGATCAATAGCTCATATGTTCCCAGGTAGTTTTAAACTCGGTGCCTGAAGCTCCTTAGAGGGGAGGCGGCACTAACAAGTTTTTTAAGTTTGACTGAGTGTCTGAGGAAGCTTTGCTGAATGAGTGACAGCTGCTTTGTGTGTGTGTGTGTGTGTGTATGTGTGTGTGTGTGCGGGCGCGCCACCGTGTCCGCGCGTATGAGTGCTGCTGTGTGTATGTTTGGCAGCAGCCCGGCTGAACGCTCAGACGCAGCGATCCAGGAAGGCAGAAAATTCGCAACAGCACACTGAGCTCTCAGATTCTGGGATTTTCTTTTGCTCGTTTGTACTCTGTTCTGCAGCTCTGGTTTTGCCGTTATTGAGTGCAATGTTCTGGGGGAGATGGGGATGGAAAGTCTCGAGTTCCACTGAGGGTGTGTGAGCGTGCTGTGCATGTATATCTCTATATTTGTATGAACCAGCTAGCTAGTGTCCCAGCCAGAAGTGATGACAAAAAAAAATAGATCTTTCTGCCCTTTTCCTCTGAGGCAGACTCTGCAGGAAGGGGAGGAGGTGGAGACAGAAAGAATGGTCGCCCACAGGTGCACTCAGACCGAAAGGATGCCTTCTCAGAACTAAGACAGGAGGATAAGCTGACAAAGCCTTTTCCCTCCCCATGTGCATGTTGTCTAAAAAATGGCACCCCTTAATACTGGACCATATAGAGAGGACAAATGGAAAAATAGAGATGATGTGGTGGCCTAAATTGGGAGAGTGTTTTTTTTCCTCTCCTCCCTGTCTGTGTTGCAAAGAGGAGATATACTGTATCTGTTCTGAACGCTCAGAGCTGTTGATATCGACTCTTATTCTATTATCAGCTTTTAAATCTGAAAGCGAAAGGCTTTTAATGTCCTCCATCCTTCCAGTTTCTGTGTTAATGTGAGTCAGACTCAGATGGTCAGCCGGTAGTCTTAGCATTTTCTCTTTTTCAATTTTCTCTCGATACAGACAGCACTTGTCATCTCTTGCCTTTGCACTGACAAAATAATTGTCTTGGTTTAACTCGAGGTCTGTTTATCTTCGTTGCCACATTGTTATCCATCGATATTCACTTAACACAGCAGGGAATAATTACTTGCCATTTCCCAGCCTATTTGTGTTAAATATTGGATACCTTGTTTTGAAATGCCTTTAGCAATTTTGTTAATCAAGCCATGCATTATTACTGATTAAGTTCTGATTAAGTGGTTAATTAGTGGATGCAACCCTAGTCAAGCACATCCCCACAAGAGGGTGGAGTCGATGTTCGAGCTCACAGATGCAAATGGAGACATCACGAAATTGGAATAAATGAGTTTGTTTGCCTGACTGAGAAGGAAAACACAAGGGCAGCCAAGCATTAAATTCAATTGAGTAGAGCCTGTCGATAGCAGGGCAGGGGGCCATTTATTCCAGTACCTTCGTATAGGATCCTTGTCACCCATGGAACGTGATGAATGAGAGGCTGAGAGATGAAGACAGAGAGAACATGAGAAACAAGAAATACAGAGGAAAGGCAAACTTTCAAAAGAAAGAAAGAGAGAGCTTTTGAACAAGCGGCTGGCGAGATGATGTACAGTAATGCATTTTCAAATAGTTTTTACCCTGCTAGAGTGAACAAACACAGTCTGGCATCTAACACAATAACCACAAAAGACTTGGTCCAAATATAATATCACGTTTTTAGCAGTGGATATATAACAGGCATCTATACACCTCCATGCTTTCCAAAGTTCAAAACTGCCATCCATGAGTAGCAGCTGTTCAGGTGTTGATATGCCAAAAACAATGTTCAAATATCCTTTATGTGTTTCTGCAGTACCGTCACATTTCACATTTCACAATTCAAATTCATTTTCAAAGTCTGTTTCGTTTTGTGTTACTTTCCTGATATTTCCAATTTAGGAAAATCAGTAGCAAACCGTCAGGATTCGATAAACAGTATGTCATGTAAAGTGTTGCAGTGTGTTGTGCATGATGTACTTAATACTTGATGTATGATCATACCTATGCACTCCCTCACCATATTTGTTATGTCCATGATAAATGCTCAACTGTCCGTACATACATACCATCATCAGCCTTTATCGCCATAGCGATGGGACAGCATTCAGATGGTTTACTCTACCAGCTATAGTCCGTCTTAATCTTCTGCTCCTTAGCTCATTTTAGTCTCTGTTGTATCAATGATTGCAGGGGAAGGGGCGGTACAGACAGAGCCTAGGCTGCTATCAAGGAGCAGAGTCCATACTACGACACTCCTATATAGGGATTAAATCCCCCCCAGGACTATTGAAATGTCAAATAACGAGATCAGTGATTTCAATAAAAAAAATAAAATAAATAAGGCTTTTGAGAGAGCTTCATTCTGCTCAAGCCATTCAATTGAGCTCTTGCTTTCTGCATTTTGACATGTGTATGAATGCACAAGTCTTAATCTAGGCCTACTGTCTGTGTGCATCTTTTGAACCGGTGGTTCAGAAAATGGAGCTCTTGTCTACACCAAAAACAACTCAGCAGCAACTTGAGTTGTCTTCTACATTCCATGCAGGCTCCCACTTCAGCTCCGTCAAACACATGCCCCTGTGACCTGATGTGCCTTTTAATCCTTCAATTCTTTTTATAAAGGTCTCCTGGCATGAAAATTTCACTTTATGAGGGTTTTTTAACATTAATATGCGTTTCCCCCAGCCTGCCTATGGTCCCCCAGTGGCTAGAAATGGTGATAGGTGTAAACCGAGCCCTGGGTATCCTGCTCTGCCTTTGATAAAATGAAAGCTCAGATGGGCCGATCTGGAATCTTCTCCTTATGAGGTTTGAGGTATTAAAGGGGAAAGATTACCTCCCCTTTCTCTGCTTTGCCCGCCCAGAGAATTTAGCCCACCCATGAGAGAGAGACATCATGGCTTTCAAATGAGCCAAGTGGCAGTTGGTCAAGGCCACACCCCCACCCTCCACCTTGCCCCCCCTCTCTCCTCCTCAATAGCTACAGACACAGAAATGGCACATGGAAAGCTCATTGTGGGACTGGCTCTAGTGGCTGTAATTCTGCACCAAGGCTGAATTTTGGGAAAGAGGCTTCAGATACATCATTAGGGGACCACTAAGGCCTATATAAAAGCATCCAAAGAGCCCCATGTCATGGGACCTTTAACTTGTGTAAATGTGCCATTTAAAGCGTACTGACAAGGCTTTTTAACCATTGAAATGAAATGAATGAATACAGATGATGAGTCATTGTCACCCGCCTCACAGGGCCATTTTCAAATTATAGGCCCATTAATATTTTACTTGTTAAACGTGAATTAATTTGTAATTACTGTTAATCTTGTGAAATGGAGCAAATAAACACTGTGGAAGATGTTTCCTTGCAGACTGAACATTTATATTTTGCCAAGGACTCGTTGCGCATTTCTAGGCAGACCGTTGGCGACTGAAGCAGAACCACTGTGGACACTGATGGAGTGACGCGACACAGCCAGCACTGACCTTACTTTAAGAGTCCTAGGAGGTACAGTAAAAGTCAAACTTGTACTGCAGTCCGACTGAAATAGATAGGCAACAAGGCAGAGATGCAGAAAAAGATAGAAGCCGAAAGAAGACGGAAACAGAGAACTGACTTTATGAATATACGCTCAGATTTGAAGTCTACAGCAAAGAGGAATTTTTCATAACAGCAAAACTCAGACTCAGACAGAGTGCGAGGCAGGACAGACAGACAGACAGACAGACAGACACAAAGGGAGCAGAAGGTAAGCGGTGTGGAGATATGAAGAGAGCAAGCAGGAGAGGTTGGGCGAATGATGACAGCAGGTAACAGTTTCTTGACCGGAATCACCTTTTTCATTCATCCTCTTGCTGAAATTTAAAAGTATGCTTCTCTCCTCATTTTGGTTACCACTTATTTTCTTCTTCCCTTGACTGTTTTGCTTTTTTTTCCTTCTTCATCTTTGTTTCTTGTCCCCTGCCAGCGAGGATGAGGAGAGCATTCACGCTCTCCTCCCAGAACCAGAGCCCTCTCTGCACTACTGCACCGACCGAGATTTACTAGTGCAGCGACAAGGACATGACCCCTCAATGGCTTCCCATTTGCAAACACTGCCACTTGTGTCCAGTTCAGCCATGCCAATGGCACCACTGGCAGTTATGCCTTTATCTGTTCCATTTAGGTTCAGATTTGTATATGTAAAAGTAACTACCTACCTACCTACCTACCCCTGTAATTACCTTTTGTCAGCAGAGAACATATGAACAAGACAACAACCAAGTTCAATGTGGCCTTTGTGCTAGTTATTTACAGAGTTAGATTAATTACAGTTACATTAATTAGCTATCACAGACATAATCTGCCAGGATTGATTGATCCCAGATCACTACAATGGTAATCTGTCTCTCACACCAACTCATGGGCGATGTAAGACCCTTTTTAGGGGGCTTAATCCCCCCTAAATTTCATCTCAGCCCCCTAAGAGTTTGTGAACTTGTCTGTTAGTGAGAGAGGACAAACAATTACCATTAACAGAAACGTAGTGTTGGACAATCGGAGGTGGTTGTGCCAGACTCAAGCCTTTTGGCTGAGTCTCTATCTGATCTGTCAAAGGGAGAGCAGGAGTGCGGTTTAACGTTGGTAGTCCCCAAGGAAGAAGTTGGTTTCAAATTACATGGCGCAGACTAGAACCCAAATTGAAACGTAAGCAACTAAAATTGCTGAATGTTAGAACTTTGTTTCAAATTGGTCGGTTGGTTATTACTGTGACTTATGAAGTTTCAGGTTTAGTTCCATCATAGTGTTAATAGTGTTAACAAGGCAAGGCACTGTATCCATGTCACATTCTCATTAGGGGCTGAGCCCCCCCTAAAGGTCTGATCCTAGAATCGACCCTGTACCACCTGCTTTCCTGCACAATCTTCATTTCGTTGCCTCATTTTTTTTAAACCCTTAATCAAATACACACACACACACACACACACACACACACACACACACACACACACACACACCTCTCTCTCTCTCTCTCTCAGTATTTTCTTTAAGGTTCAGCAATCACTGTTTTCCATTCCCGATAGGCCTTCAACAGGCTTCATTATACGGAGTTATTGATGGCAAGTTTGCTCATCTACGCAATGCCATTAAACTGTCGTCTTTTTTTGTAACACAATGTATTAACGGCTTAATGTCCTCCCATAAATTACCTGACAAAGACTCTGACACAAAAAAACCATGCGGCAGGGTTCTGGAGGAAAAGACATTTTCAAGTACAGATGGATCCATCAGCAGTGCAGTAATAGGCTGAAAAGTCATTAACATAACATTAATTCCTTTATTAGAGATACTGGAAACAAATAGCTTTTTAGAAAGATTCCAACTCTGGGCCAATCCACTGCCGTACGTGAGAGGGAAAATCGGCTTACACTCATGTAAAATACTTGTTGAAAGCTTAGAATAATAAAGCTTCCACTCTCTTTCCCCTTTATTCTTTCACTTTTTTTTTTTTCTGTGCTCGACTTTCTTTCTCAGTATGTCCTCCACTCTTTTTCTTTCTTTGTGTTTGTTGCAGACTTTCTCTTCCGCTCCTACCCTCCTCTGTATTTCTTTCGCTCCCTCCATCGGGACTTGATTGGGCTGTGAAGGCTGTGATTGTGCAATTAGCTGTTTGAATAAAGAGAAGTTTAATGAGATCAACTTCAGCTATCCCTACACAGCAATGGCTCTGACACATAGCAGAGTTGTGTGTGTGTGTGTGTGTGTGTGTGTGTGTGTGTGTGTGTGTCATATTGGTCTCTAGTTTCACACACACACATGCACCCACAGGCATGTGAAGCATTTATTCACTATACAAACATTTTTACCTAGTGAGTATTTTTCTTAAAGGAATACGCCACCGTTTGTTGAAATAGGGCTTATCACGGTCTCCACTAGCTGCAGATAGGTGGACCAACGCATTTTTTTTGTCTCAGTGCAAGTAATAAGGTTGTTTTTTTGTCTTTTGTTGGCTCGCTTTTACTCACAACATGCTAACCGGCAACATAGGATTCCATTCACTACGCTAAGCTAACTAGCGGTGGCGCTGCCGGTGTTGCACCGGACTAAAACGATGCATGCACAAAAAATGCGTTGGCCCACCTATCTACAGCTAGGGGAGACCGTGATAAGCCCTATTTCAACAAACGGTGACGTATCCCTTTAATCAAAATCTTTCAAATGTATCAAGAGCTATTTTTGTCATTCACTGTTCATCTGTTCTTGTGTGATGCTACCATTTGGCTTTACAGCATTTCTTAAAGGATAAAAGCTGTTTTGAAATATATCATATAGAAGAATACTCACAAAACGAGAACCGGAGTTGGCACTGCAATATGTTCTATACAGTAGTTGCGGTGACCTGCTATAATGCAAACATTTTAGTTTTCCCATCAGCCTCTCTATATGTCTGCCTATCTGTAGGACTTTACCAGTTGTGTAAAAGTTTCCAAGGGCTATCACCTTCCCTGATGGTTAAAAAATCCATTTCAATTTGAAAAGCTATTGCATTTTCACATTTTGTATTGGTGCCCATTCATAATTCATAATTCATTTACCCATATCTATATTCAATTCAGTCAGCTGGATGTGCTCTGAGGCGTCCCAGGTGAGAGACCTTGATCAGAGGGTAAACCTTCCCAGCAGGTTGTTTAGAGGGACGTGCATGGTTGCCTGCAGTCAGATAGATAATTTGATAAAACGCCTCACACCTACCATCTCGATATTGGGTTTTTTACCAAATGGTTCGCATAAACACTTCATATCCATTTCTTGTGGACCTGCACTGCTGATGGAGACTGCAAAACTCAACCTTAAACCCCTCTAAGACACTCCACGTGTTGGTACTCACCACTAGTTTATTGTTGTGTTGTACATTAGTTAGTTGTACATTTTGGGAAATACACTTATTTGCTTTGTTGCCGAGCGTTCCATAAGACGATTGGGTAACACTTTACTTGAAGGTACCTACATAAGAGTGGCATGACACTGTCATGACACATGAACCCTAACCCTAACTTGTCATGACAAAAACCGACACTTAATGACAGAAGCGTTATGTCATAAACGTTTCTGACTTCTTCATAATGTTCATGACACGTTCACGAGCCTGTCCAAACGCGTTCAATCGCAGCACGGGTCTCTGGGACACCCCGTGCCAGGTCACGTGAAGTGACATCACATAGTACGCGAGGGTCACCGGGGGACCCGAAGCTCAACGCCAGGCCAACGCAAAAAACGTCAAAAAAACTGAACGGGTCCTGGGGACCTGAAGGACAACACGAGGGTTATGTGGATACCTTCAAGTAAAGTGTAACCGACGATTGATGCCACGCATATGTCTTTATGCTGAATATGAAGCTACGCCAGCAGCCGGCTCATTTAACTTGGCACAAAAGCTGGAAATGACCTAATTACAGGAATTATGAGTGCACAAACACAGCCTCTATGGCAGGGTCAAAGTTGAACAACAAAGTAAGTGTGTAAACTGTAATAGCAGAAAGGTTGGGTACTGATTACATTTGTCCTTTTTACTCATCTATTTGAGTTTGGCTAAGCTGGAGGTTTCCTGCCGCTCAGACTGTGTGCGACTGTGTTATTACAGTTTTTTCCAACTGCTTACACACAAAATCTTTTCATGTCACACGATTTTTGAAACCTCTCACTCAAAGTGCAAAACTACACAGCAAATCTCCAAAACCATAAGCTATTTCTCAGCCTTTCACTCAGCTTTCAATAGCATAAAACACTTTTTTCAAAACATTACACACAATTCTCTACCTAAGACACAGAAATCTAACAGGAAGTGACTTGCTATCCATTTCTAAACACAACCAATCAAAATGCTACACTTATTTACCAGGGCACACACACACTTCTCAATTTTGCAAACACATTATGTCAAAACTGAACACTAACCAATCATTGCTTTCTATAGGCCTATACACAGGTCAAAGGTCAGATTACCTGTTTTTGAACTATGGATGCCAACAATAGACAGAG
Organism: Perca fluviatilis; assembly: GCF_010015445.1. Taxonomy (NCBI): domain Eukaryota; kingdom Metazoa; phylum Chordata; class Actinopteri; order Perciformes; family Percidae; genus Perca; species Perca fluviatilis. The sequence continues at coordinate 37,271,185 of NC_053119.1, forward strand.
AGCAACAGGAGTAGTAGGAGGAACAGGGGATAACAACGAGGAGGAGGAGGAGGGAAGAAGAGTAAGAAGGAGAGCCATCTCTGATGAGATCAGGGAGAGAGAAGCCCATCTTGAGTAGCTTTATAGTGGCGTCCATACTGCATGCAACTATCTAATGACTATTTCAGCATTACAAATCAATCAGATTTTGTTTTGCACAAAGTGCATACAATTCTGCCCCCCCGCCCCGCCACACACACACACACACACACACACACACACACACACACACACACACACACACACACACACACACACACACACACACACACACACACACACACACACACACACACACACACACACACACACATATTCTTTATTCTTAAAATGATACTGTCTTTGTATAACATGTTTATACTTTTGTTTTCTTGTTTCATGCTACTGTAGACAACACTGAGCTACTCTTACAAACGTAACGTTGTGCCCAATAAATATTTTCTGTTTTACTGTAACATTACATTGTTTTTTACAGTGCACTTTTCAACCCCTCTCAGCAGATTACTTTCTCTCTAGAACATTGTAAATGTAGATATAAACCTATGAAAGACAAAAGAGCTTTAGATTTAGAACAACAGTGTGTACATGGTATATCCAAAAATTTACTATTAGGAAAAAAGGGTTTGCCATTTGATGCAAATGCTTCATTTTGAGATGAGTTTATGGTATTTTGAATGCAGTGTTTCATTTTGAAGGAGATGTGAGGCATTTTGCATTTTGTGTGAGCAGTTTTAGGAATTGTGTGTAGAGTTTTGAAAAAAGGAGACATAGTTTTGAAAACGTGTGTAAGCAGTTGGAAAAAACTGTAATACCGATAGGACTTATGTAACCTAGCGTGCTACACAGAACCATCTGAGAAGCCGTCACTGAAAACTGTTTGTAAAAGGGCAGGCACTTTCAAAAAAAATACCTGGAAGGTGATTGGATGAACCAGCTGTCTATCACTTCCGCCATTGTTGTTTTGAACCAAGGAACATTCGTGGCTGCCACACACCTTAACCACGCCCTCAGCTGCCAGTAGCTCTTCACCGGACGCTGATTGGTTTGGACGCTTTACTTGTAGCCTGACCAGATGGATTTGTGTGTGATATGTGATCCCGCGATTCTCGCTGTGATCTCGTGATATTGCGAGAATCCAGCTGACGTGTAAGGTAAGGACTTATGGCCAATACTACACCAATAGGACACAGGTGCTCAGTGTGCAGACCACATACATTTAGGCTTGAGTTTGACTGCTGTTGTGATTTGTATTGTTTCGTTCCAATGCATTTCGTGAACTGGCGCACTGTTGATGCATGTCTCTGTAAAAGAGGTCAGTAGTCATCATTGTCGCTGCACAGAGTCCCGCTGTGTGGCTGATGTTGTGGGAATGACTTGAAGGTGTGACTGAACGAGCGATCGACAGGGGAGTGTGACTGTCCTAGTTTTTGCTTTTGGTTTCTGTATGTGTTGTTTGTGTATTCCGCAAACTGTTTGATTGAACAACAGGTCATGCTTTTTTCTTCACTCCTTTTTTACAATTTCTCTTTTTCTTTAAGGGGAAAATAGACTATTTGGGCTGCGTTTTGTTGTTTAAAGTGGAGCAACATGGCAGTGCCCTTCCCCGGCAGAAGCACTGATTTGTGTGTGTGTGTGTTTGCTCTACCATGCCTAGATCATGCTGTTCAGATGGTGTAGCCTGTCCAGACTGGTTCCATGGGGTGCTGCCATACTCCAGTTGGCATGAATATGTACCATGGCAGAAGTTGGGCACCAATGCTCCCTCTGTTGATTTTTTGACACACTCCCCAGCTCTCTCAGCACTAAGAGTGTTCAAACACCATTCTGTCCTTAATGCCATCTCCTCCCTGTTCCACACCCCTCGATGTCCCCACTCCACAAATCCACTTTATTGATTTGAAGCATCCTCCAGATTTTCCTCACACCCTAACCTCCGGCTCATCTTTTTCGACAAACTATCCAGTCTAGTGGATATCCTCCTCACCTCACCGACGCCACTACAAAACCTCCTACGACCCTCAGTAAATGTCAAACCATCCACATGATTACTTCTTAGTCATCACGGCACACCCATCCCCTCTCATCTTCTTCCCCGCCACCTCACCACACTTTATCTACTCCTCGCAAGCCCGACTCTTTGTCTCCTTTTCACCCCAATTTATGATGAAGTTTTAAAGATTCTTCCCAGAACGGAAAAGAGGTACAAGAAGTCATATGCGACACACTTGTTTGCACACCCATATGCATACCCCTTCTACTGTATGTACACCACTTCTTTTTTTAATGCCGTTTCTGTTCTTTGCACCATCACGTTGTTTTTGTCACATTCCCCCCTGTTCTTCTCATTCTTCTCACAACTCCTTTACTTCTTCCATCTTTTCTTTTGACAAGATGTCCTCAGATTCCTCTCCTCCCTCTGAGCACAAAGAGTCTTCTGAATACAAACGTTCCCAGAGACTCGCAGGAGCAGCTTTAAAGGAGTGGAGCCATTAGTGGACACTCACCTACCGTGAGGCACCTGGTGATGAGTGTGCTGCAGAAAGCTACATAACAACTTCAAGCTCTGACACACCACACTTTGAAGTGTGTGTGTGTGTGTGTGTGTGTGATTGTGTGTAACGGAATGTGGGCAGTCTCTTGCTTGTGGTTGCCGTGTGCCAAAACAGATTAGCACTTCATGGATTGTTTGGACTTTGATGTAGACACCAAAGTTTGGCGATAAGTCTCCCTCCACACTTTCATTCCCACAAACACGTGGTAGTAACTTTAATGAGTTCCCTGTCCTGTAGATCTCCCAGAGTACATCAACACAAGCGTGTGCCGTTAGTGTGTGTGTGTGTGTGTGTGTACATGGGAATGCATTTTTGTGTGTGATTTCCCCCCCTGCAGCAAGTAGAATTGTTGATCCATGGTGGCTCCCACTCAGTAAACAAAGCACTGAAGTGATTCAATTAATATTAATTAGAAATGTCAAGCCCCTTGCTGTCCCAGTTGGTTAGCGTTTAATGTCCCTCACCAGAGTGAGTTGGAAATCTCTCCCCTCTCTCCCATCAGTGTATCTCCTTGATTGGCTTGCTTTTTCATTTCCCAAGATAGTGTACTTTTTAATCTACACATCTCTTCTCTGACTGCAGTTTTGCTCTCGCCAGTTCTTTCACCCTCTTAACACCTGCGCTGTAGATTCAACGCTCCCCTGTGTCAGGATGGTGATAATGGCAGTCACACACTTCATATTCCTATTGTGATAATTGCCAATGCGAATAGAGCGCGGTAATTTTTCTCGCGCTAATCCTTGTCAAGGTTGTACAGGAAGGGAGCTCCAGGTCCATCCCAGGGCTAACACACACACACACACACACACACACACACACACACACACACACACACACACACACACACACACACACACACACACACACACACACACACACACACACACACACACAGAACAATTCACATTTATTGGTTCAACTGTGGAAATGGACCTGTTTTGGTGATCAAACAGATGCAGAAATATGTCTACAAACCTGTGCAAACAGAGGGAGGATATGCTAACTCCACACAGTAGGGAACGGAGATTAAACTTCTGTCAGAGACAAAGAAACAGATAAATGGTTGTTTAAAATAATTTATTTTAAGAAGTGCCTCTGTGTTTGCTCATATATATGCTATGATGATCATCCAAAATGCAGCAGGATTAAATCAAAGCGTCTCCTGTGGAGTTAATGCTTTACTCTTGATCAAAATTTGCTTTAAAGTGCTTTGATGGTAATTTAGAATCATCACGGCAATAAGCACTTTTGCAAATAGATAAGGAAGAAGTTGTGTGCTTGAAAAACAACAATGGCAGTTGAACACGGTGTGACGATATGAAATACCTGCAGCACAATAAAGTCACACAGAGTACTTGTACTTTCTTAAAGGAGAATTGTATTGGCATCTGTTTTAATGAGTTCAATAAGGGCATCTGGAACTCCACAGTCACAGCTGTATTCCTCACAGATGGAAATGGTAGTAGATGGATCGGCTCTTGTTAGTGAGTCAAGTATTGAACTCCCTGCCACCTTGTTAATGCCAGCATTACGGCTGAATGTGAGCAGGGGCCCGTTTCAGGAAGGAGGTTTAATAAACTCTCAGTCTAACAATGAACTCTGAGTTGATTTACCCTGAGATGGGAAACTCTTTGAGTTTTCGGTTCCAGAACAGCTGATTTGAGTTGGTTCTATCAACTCAGAGTAGGTTCACTCAGAGTTAAACGCGTGCACCACCACTATAAAAAGGCAGCATGAATGGAGCCATGATACTACGATTCACCATGGTAACAACCACAAACAAACTGGTCGGCGGAAATACTCGTGCGCACATACAGCGAGTTTGCACATATATTTCGTTAAAAAAGCAACACAGCGGCTGCTGCAAAAGAGATAATTTGCGTGGAAGAAAATTGCTGCTGGAGTCAATGCGTAAGCTCTAGTATAGTGTATTAATGTCATATTTAATCATAAGTATAATATTACTGGTGAAATGGTATTGAACCTAGGTTCAGCTGCAATCCTGCAGGCGAAAAAGTCCTAGGCTTACTAATCCCATTCTGAGGCTGCAGCACCATCATTAAAAGAATTATAATTCATAATCTTTTATTTCACAGGGTTTACATCATTCACCTGCAATACTGTGGAACGCTCTGAAACCGCTCTGTAGTTTCAGAGCGAGTCACATTCTTCTGACGGCGCTTTACTATACAGTGGCTTTACTAATATGCTCCGCATCACCAATGTAAAGGAAACTGTCGTTTGCAAAAAAAAAACGTAATGTGACACAAAGAATCTGCTGGGATGTAAGAGCATGTCCTCAATGAGTGACGTTAGTGATATGAGGACGGATAAGGTTATGTAGGCTACATAACCTATTAGACTGGGAAGAAAAACGATACCACTCAAATAGGTCGGTAGTATCTGGAAATGAAAATGCATCTATACTCCATATCATCTCCCGACATATGTTTAACTTCCCTTTTCTGAAACCGAAAACCCAGAGTTTCCCTCATTTCAGGGTTAACAAACTCAGAGTTTTCACTAAACCTGCTTTCTGAAATGGACCCCAGAAGACAAGTGCGTACCTGTCCACTGTCAATCTTTGTTAAATTTGAACAAACTGCCCCGTGCGGACTGGCACGATTGGACAAGTATCAGTGGTCTGAGTCATTGCTAGCCGACTGTGTCACATTCCCATAGCAGAGCAAACCGAGCAGCGCTGTGTTTTCCAAGGAAGTGCATATGGAGGGAGATTCACTTTGTCTGCCAGCAGCTGTGTCTCTATTAAGGCCTTGGCTGAATGGATCTGTGGCCATCTGCTCTGGACCAAGATACAGGGAGCAAAACCCTGCAGCGCCAATATCTGTAATGTCTGTCTGGATCTGAATCTACATGCGCTACACACCGACAACAAACACAGTCCTGCACAGGCACGGACACAAGTAGAGCTCACAGAACCTTTGCACTCATGCCCTACTCTGCAACACACATTTTTGACCACATATGATCATGTGAGATGTTCGTTTTAATTCACGAACATGCCCCTTTTCCCAAAATAGAGGTGAGCTGTTAGTGATTTTATATCTGTTAAGCAGATGGCATCCATGGCCAAAGCATCACCAAGTGTACATGCACATGTATTTATTTATTAGGACAATGCACATTAATCAACATTTCTGTAAATGCGCCAGTGTTAGCCAGTCGGCTAATTTTAAACTGTAGTCCTAGTTACATAGAATGCATTTCTTTTTGGTGAGAGGAAACCGGAGCCCCGGGAAACATATGCAAACACGAAAGGAACATGCAAAGTCCACACAGAAAGGCCCTGCTCAGCCCTGGGATCAAACTGAGCCACTGTGCCACCCTAGTTAGGTTAGATATGGCTTTGCTCCAATTGGTTGATGTGTAGACCAAAGATTGAGCGTGAATACTTTCATCATCACCCAAGGCTCCAGACTGAGTTTTTTTTTTTTTTTTTATGAGTATGTTTTACAACTGCTCGCACATGTGCACATATTTCACGACATTTGGTCTACAATTTCATGTTGGAAAGAAAGAGAAGGGAGCGAGTCTGCCAAAGTTTGCCAATGTTGTCGTCGTCGTCATCATCCTAGCATTTACACTGACATATGACAAAAATAATTGCAGATTAAACAATATTTATGCAAATATTGATGCAAAAACATTATTTAAGTTGGGGAAATGGTCAGGGAAATGAGACTGAATGAATTGCTTTTAGTACAAAATCCTTTAAACCATCACGGGATCAGGCAGTACAGCCAGGCATATGTACTCGGATATAAAGTTTTGATTTCTCACTCTCTGTTTGTTCCAAAAATCCTTTGGCAGGAACTAACTGCAAAACAGCATAGAAAAAGACAAGGAAGAAAAGTAGAACAACTCAGATTTACCCTGAGGTGGAGGTTTTAGAATGATCCCACACATTTCCCTGGATTACACATGAGTACTACCGATGAACTGGGATTAAGACACTGTAAGGCCGGCTACACACTGCCTGCGTGGCGTGAGCGTGGCGTGACTGTTGCGTGTCGGCTGCGTGGAGTTTTCTATGTCTTTACACAGCAGAAACGTGTCTGACGCAGCACTGCTGCTGTAGCCTTGTCTGTACATGTATGTTTCCCATTGATAAAATGCCCTCAAGCAGTAGTATACTTCATGTTAAACATAAACATATACTGATTTGATCACAGCAAAGACAACGTTGGCAGTATTGACGGCAAAATAGGCTACAGAATATTTCGATTTGTATTGATGCAATATTTGAATATTTACATCTGCATTTATGTCAAAACCAGAGACTTTCAAACATCAAAATGTCTTTTATTAATATGTATTTGTGTCAAAATGACATTTACACATCTTTTCCTATTCTATTTTGCCTGGAAACGCTTCCAACATGCTTGCATGTCGCGTGAAAATTAGGTGTTGGTTCTATTTCTAGCATGCACGCGTTTTCGCGCCTGAGACGTGCGTGTCACGCAGGCAGTGTGCAAGCTCTAACCTGTTAACATGGGAGCCAAAATAAAAACCGACACGCCACGCAGCTGACACGCTCACGCCACGCAGCCAGTGTGTAGCCGGCCTAACACGCCCTGGCACTGAGGGGTTTGCTGGAGCAAGAGGACGCTTTGCCGCGTCCGTCTGAGAATCTTCTGCAACTCAGTTTCTCCTTCTTTTCCACTTCTTTGGCATTGCATACATAAAACACATTCTTGAGAGTACACACACACACACACACACACACACACACACACTAGGGGCCCTATTTTAACGATCTGAAATGCAAGTATGAAACGCAAAACGCAAGTAGCTTTGTGGGCGGATCTCAGGCGCTGTTGCTATGATACCGGCGCCCAACGCAAATTTAAAATGGGTTGGTCTGAAGTAGCTAGGTGTGGTTTGGGCGTAACGTGAAAATAACCAATCAGAGCGTCATCTCACATTCCTTTAAGAGCCGGTGCGCTTGTTCCATGGCGGATTGCTGTTAGCCAGCGGGAGCTGTCTGGGATGCGGCAAAGTAATAAATACCTGTCTTGGCCAGGTGGCGATGTTGCTGCGGCCTCTCAGGCGCATGTCCTCAAGTCTGGAGAGGATTGCTGCAGCCATGGAGCGTTAGCCTCCAACAGGGGTGGATTGGCCATTGGGAATACCGGGAACAATCCCGAATGGCCGGTCCATTTCAGGCCGAACCGGCCGGTGGTCAATACGTTTTTTGTTTTTTTTCTCATACGCGACCGGCCTGGCCGGCCGTTCAGCTGCAGCGTATCGCTGTGTCTGTGTGTGTGTGTTTCAGACCGGGCCAAACCAATACTTTCTGTCTTGAGGGGGGATACGAGCGGCCCCTCCTAACTTGGATTGATCCTCGTTTTTGCTGACATCCGATTGGCTCAAACTTAAGGCGCCGAAAAAAAGAGTTCACTTTCAGTCAGGTTTGGATTTGGTGATGTGAGGTAGGTAGCAGGAGAGAGGAAGAGGAGGAGGAGCAGGAGGAGAAAGGAGGAGGAGGAGGAGCAGCAGGAGGAGGAGAGAGGAGAAGAGAGGAAGAGCAGGAAACAGACAGGTAGAGGGGCAGTGTGCAGGGCTGGGTAGGCAATCATATTAGGCATATCAATCAGTCAGATTTTTGCATATAGGATAAAATGCCAATAGTTCCACATACTAGATAATAACTTGACTGAAGCACAGATTGAACTAGAAAATGTTTTATTCTTAGTCATATTTACAACTGATGTTCTTCTCATGCATATGATATGTAGCTGCACAATCAGTAAGCAGAGGCAGGGTCCATCACAGAGGAAGCTGAGCCAGGGAGCCAAGCTGAGAAAGTAAGGACACACACACACACACACAAATCTCTATTTTATGGGACTGCATTGTAGTTTTTCAGTATATGAGTGTGAGTATTTGTAACTATTTTATCACTCCAACTGACTGTGCACATGACATGCTGGTAGTTAGCAGTATACTGTGACTTATGTGTTGGAGATTAGGTTTTGCTGACCTGGTTGTGTTCAGTGCAGTGGTGACTTGCTTATACAACCTGAGGAGGCAGGTGTCATCCTAAAGTTTCTTGAAGGTCTTCAGCGTAATCTGATTCTCTTTATACCATAAAACACTATTAGAATTAAAATAACTGCAAAAAAAAAATCCTTCTGCTCGTGCACCAAGGGCACTCGTGTAAAAGGCCTCTCCAGCTTAAAGTCCCGGGCTGAATTTCAGTCCCAGTACGGCCCTGGCCTCCAAACGCACCACCTGCTCCTGTTGTGCCACTTCCTCCTCCCCCCACTCCATTTGCGTCCAGCCGCTCCACCAGGAGCGCATGCGCATTGCCACTCCCGGACCCTCAAGTGTCCAATCCCGCCATAGTTCAACATCACGTCTCCTTAAGTCCTCTAATATTATGTCATCAACACATCCATGATTCATGGAAATGTTGTGTAAAACACAACAAGCCACAAAGAATGCTGCGACTTATGAGGACTGTACTGTAAAATGCCTCCTGACCTATCCAAACACCTGAAGCACATTTTCAGTAATATCTTTCTTTGTAATTATGTATGGTTTGCCAAAATGGGAACTGCTGCGTCCTACGTGTAAGATGAGTAGATGTATATAAACCAGGTTTTTCCTGGTCAGTGGCAGAATTGTTTTCTGAAACTGCAAAATTGCATCAGGGAACATTTGCGCCGGAACACGCCTCCTCTTTTCGCTGAACCGCCCCCGGGAGCGCAAATACATTCCCTAATTTACCGACGTGCGTCTGTGGAGGGAAAAGTCCGCTGTGCGTCGGGTGCAAAATAGGAATGATACATGCGTCGGTGTACAAAGGCAATTGCGCTGGGTGCAAGAGAGGGCCCAATATGTCACTTTTAAACACACACTTCAGGCTCTTATTCTAATCAACTCATAATTAGACCATTACCAGAAGCAGGACATATTCATATGTGTGTGGAATTCAAACAGACAGTACCCTGTAAACAGATGTCTGAAACAAACCATGTCACCCTAAAATGGACATGTTTATTCTGTAAGGCTGTACAGTCATTTTTTCTTTTTCTTTTTTTACAATCAAAGCTTCTATTGATGTTTTTTGAATGAAGCTTCCAACGTCTGTCGTCACATTCTATTACGTCATCACCCTACAAAAAAATAAACCAAATCCTCAATTTGAATAAAGTGATTCATCAGATTAAATGAGTTAGTATTTTGTTATTAAATCAAACTTTCTTTAATGAATATAACTCTGCAGTTCCCTCAGCATCAACACACGTAGGCAGCAGGCTAATCCTGTGGGCAAAAATTATTGATTATGAAATAATATTTCACACCCTTAGGCTTTTGGCAACATTATGCTAGGATGGAAATGGCAATAAAATGAATCAGAACAAGCTTTTCATGGATTTTACATAGGCTACTCTGGAGATTATTGTAGAAAACAATCCCACGCAGCCAATACTGGAATCTACTTCTATTAAAAATAGTAAAATACTAATCTAAGTGTAGCATAATCTTTATCTGCAAATGTGCAGACATACAGGGTTTAAACAAAATTGATAGACATGCACAAATGTATGGTTGTGACAAGCATTAATACATTATTATTACAAGCATGCACATGGACGCGCATACGAATCCAGAGCAGATGGAATAAGCTCAGAGGAGAACAGAATAACAGACGAGAGGAGAGCAAAGGAGGTCCAACAGGGACCGAGACATTCAGAAGCCCCAGAGGTGTTTTCTGCAAAACAAGTATTGTGTCTCTGTGTGGAGCCTAAAGTGTCATTGAGAAGACAGGTCAACTCTGCATCAAGTTTTACACTGTGTATTTTCTTCAGCTATATATAGTCAAAGAAAGCCACATTTGATGTTAATTGACAAATTGAAAGTATCGTCCAATTAAAAACTCAATTACAGTTCGAAATGGAGATGAATAACGTGTGTGGGTGTGTGTGTACTTCAGCATGTGAGGGCCTATGACAAAGTACTGTACATGACTTTATACAAAGAAACCCCATTTCTGTATATAACTGAAAATTTGCTCTCCCGTTAGCATGACAAAGTGAATCTAATTACTCTCAGCTTGACTTCACACACACAGACGTTTTTAGGAGGACAGAATGAACATTTGACCTTTTGAATAAACAGAGAATTGACTGGAATCTTTTTCTTTTGCATTCATTTGGCTTCATCTTATGACATGCTGGAAGTAGCAAGCCAGTGGTTGCAAAAGAAGAGTGTGTGTGTGTGTGTGTGTCCCTGTGTCCCTGTCTTTATGCATGCTTAAATGCCCGTGTGTGTGTGTGTGTGTGTGTGTGTGTGTAATTACAAGGATTTTGAGTGATTTCTGTATTATATTTCCAATCCTACTCCATTGAGAGGATGACAGATCCAATTCACTGCCACAGAGGACAGTTTGTTTTTATGCCAATTTCTTGTATGAAATGTCTTGTCAGTACAGTAGCAGGCGCACCACCATGCTTCATGCCCTGCTTTCCAGGGAAATTCTCCACAAAGTACACTAGTTCATCATCATCTAGTCATTTTATTTAATTTATTTTTTTGGGGGTAAATGGTGCCAAAAATGTTAATGCAAATGAAATTTACCCCTGCAACCAATTTGCTCCTTCAGTTTTGACTAAGCATTGCAAGTTGTTCATCATCATTCATCATGAAAAAAAAAAAGATTATGGAAGTTTTTCCAAAAGGGTGGAAATGGAAATGTTACCTGTAATTTTGCCACTAAATGATGGCACCACATCTCTGTCGAGAATGATGCATTAAGCTTGATTGAATAAAAGCCAGGAAACATGGCCTCACTCCCCCACAATTACTGCCTTTTTCTCTCTTTCGCTTTTTCTCCCATTCAAACCAGACAAGCTCAAAACATGACAACCTACCCAGCCTCCCTTCAGTAGTATCGGTGCTGTTGAGTTCGATGAATGAATAAACAAACGCGCGCAGTAGGTGGATGGATTCCCCCACCCACCATATTTTTATTTCAAAAACCAAAAATGTAGCATAGCTTCAATTGCAGCTCCCAGCCACGTGTAAAAGCATTACAACAACAACTTACAACAGCCCCGCAAAGTGTGTTCTCAAGTGTTTGTACCCGCACTTACATGCATTGTGGGCACAGCTTGAGCACCGTGGCGTGTTCCATGGGTACAGCCCATTTGTGTGTGTGTGTATTCGCCTCAGTGATGCTCACTGCTTTTCCAGACCTTCTGGGCCTGTTACTCCCAAGCCACCGCACCAACCTGTCAACTCCCCTCCCCTCCTCCTTCTCCTTGTCCTCCTCCTCTCATTGAGTCTCTCACTGCTAGCCAATGAATGGTCCCCAGGTGATGAGGTGACAGTACTTGTAACTGCTCAGTCTCTCTTCCTCTCCCGAGGAATTCGAAAGGTGCTTTATTTTGCCAGAGAGACAACCCTTCAGAGGAGATCTCTTCAGGTTGTGGATGGTGACCCTTTCATCCTTTTTATAAAACGAACACTGCTGTCCTACGTTTCAATCACATCTCACCAGCGGGTCTATGAAGGCTGCAGGTGTGAAGCAGCAGGATACGGCGAGCTGTGTTTCGAATGATTTGCGCTCACTGATGTGAAGACAACCTGTATGCAGCCAGCGAGCCTTTGGCGCCTCAAACATAGATGCTCTTCCTCTGTTCCTCTGTTTGGACTAGACTTAAAAGACTCAGGATTCAAGAAGAGCTTCCGTGTGCATAGCAAAGGCAACACCAACAATGTCTTTAGTGACAGTTTCCTAAGTAGACCATAATATAATGCAAGGCACAAGATTATGTTATGTGTAAGAAGCATGTCACACACGGCAAGAAAGTCTCTCGCGTTCTTGCTCTGACTGCCAACACTAATGTGACGAAATGGCATTCAATTACACACATTGTTTTCTAGTGCTGAAGTGATGAGCCAATTAATTAATCCATCAAAAGAAAATTAATCAACAACAATTTCCATAATCAATCAATTGCGCATGTTATTTAAAAATGAATAATGCCTCAAATGTGCTTCTTTTTTCAGTTTTATATAATTGTGCTGTAAATTGAATTTGGATTTGGAGTGTTGCTCAGATAAAAGAAGCATTTTGAATGTCTAACCAGGCCGGGCGTTTTTCTTGACATTTTGTGGACCAACTGAGTAATCGACTAATTGTAACTAATCACCAGATTATTTGATAATCGACCTCAGAGTCTGTATAGTTGTGACTTGAGGCTCAGGTGTTTTTTTTTAATATGCGCACCCACCCGACCCGACCCATCATGAGAGCCAATGTGCACCGCCCGACCCACAAAATATGTGTTAATCAGCCACCTGAACCCGAACCGCAAACCGCCAACTTTATGCATTGTAGTAGCACAATTGTCAGTACTGAGGACTGAGACAAGGACAGAGACAATAACGGCGCTCTCCAAGGTGTGTGTGTGTGTGTGTGTGTGTGTGTGTGTGTGTGTGTGTGTGTGTAGTTTGTGTGTGTGTGTGTGTGTGTGTGTGTGTGTGTGTGTGTTAGAATGGGAGAAACAAAGATAGGAAGGTGGAAGGTGGATATTAGGAAATTAAAATCAAAAGTCATCAATCAAGAGTTCTCTCAAAGTTCGTTTTTACTCGCAAGTAGAGTCAGTTTTACAGCACTTCAGCGCAAGTACAGAAAAGTGACTGAAGCGTGTCTTTTTAAAGGAGTTGGGAGTCAAGTTAGTTATTTGGTTCATGCAATCAGTAGCTTTTATTCTTATCTTTCGTCAGGCCCCGGCATCTCCTCCGCATTATGCCCTCAGGGATACATCCTGTGCTCAGCTTTCATGAGTAACACATGAAAGACAGACATGCTAAAACAGAAATACTAAAATAGGAGTTTGGAAGCAAATGCTTTAACAAAGAAACTGAAGCAAAACCGTTCTAAGCATAATTTTTCTAACGGTGGACAATTATATAATTTACTCGGAACTCTGCTTTGTCCCATTTGACCTGCCTGCCCAAACCTGTCATATTTTCTACTAAGCTTACCCGAACCCACCGGACGTGCGGGTTGACCCGCGCATCACTAGTGCATAGTAGGGTAAGTTTGTTGGCTCAAGGGCGGCTCTCAGTAGGTAAAAGCAAACGCTGCCAAGTTCTTGTGAGATATGCCCGAGGTAGGATGTGTAGCTGCCCCTGTCCCGTGTGAACATGCTAATGTTGTAACTTATTGACGTGCTTTTAAGAAGCGCAACAAGTGGACGTGATGCATTTTACAGTGCTGAATTGGTCATGCAACATGAAACGGTACATTCAGCAAACGAGCTGAAAACGTTTTTACTGTTGCTATTCTGTTCATATATTCAGACCATAACCGGCGTCCCAGAACGAGACACGCAACACAAACACAACACAACGGCGAGGGTTTGCGTGACAAGCCAGTTTCGCTTGTGTCTGGCTGAGCTATGACCTGTTTTATACAGTCTATGGTTATAACCCAATTGCTGCAATGCAATAAACAAACAAGGAATCCAATAAACAAACATACTGATTATATAACAGAACGAGTGGATCTATGGATTTTTCCCTTTACCTAAAGTAAAGTACAATTAACTCCATTCATCGCTAAGTGCTAAACACACACGTTGCGAGTTACACACATGCACAATCGCACAGAAAAATTAACCTCTTAAAATGAGCCACTCAGTTCAACATCAGTTATAACCTATGATTACACAGTACTCATCCCAACAGCGCTTGTTTAATTTTCCCTATTGCAGTTGCTCTTATATCATGAATTGCAGTGTAAGGCTGATTCATGTCAACAGTGAGGCTGTGTTTTTCACCATTTGATTGCTTGTTCAATGAAGTGCTAGTACCTAAATGCTCCCTCGCCGGAATAAATAAATATCAGCCCTCTCACTGTTCCCCTCCCTCTCTCTCTCTCTCTCTCTCTCTCTCTCTCTCTCTCTCTCTCTCTCTCTCTCTCTTTTCTTTCTTTTTCAATCGCTACGTCAGTCCCTCTTGTCCAGCAGCAGGTTTCACCTGGTGAATGCTTAACACGCATCACGGCCCTCATCTCTCACATCCAAATTCTCCCTTTGAGCATTGAAGATTCAAGATTTATTGAGTGAGTTGCTACTTTGTCAAAAGGCATTTCCATTCTCGCCTCAACCTGTTTTTCTGGCTCTGTGCCTATATGAGGGGTTAGTACTTCAATCCCTCAGTGAAAACACAACATATTTCGAAATAAATATAATGTTCATTGCAAAATTGTTTTGATGACTAACCACTGAGTGGGAGTACAAACTGAGTCAGGCATTGTGCTGCATTTATCCCGAGTCAAACGGAGTGTCATTGCTCGTCATTTTATCAAAACGTGGTGTTTTCAAATCAGCTGGCAGCACCCATGTTTATTTTCTTTTTTTGTTTGGCATATATACAGTATATGTATGTATATATATAAACTGTATATACAAGACAAGATAGTTCATTACTTCTCGGCATTTATGCCTTGAAAACACCCGTTAATTAACCAATCTGCTAATAGTATCACTGAAAAGAGTCCAAGCGGACTGTTGGCATCGACGCAGACTCGACTCTTCAATATGTTGCCCAGTTGAGTGTTTGATTGAGCCTCCCTGCAGAACCAGATTAATGAGGTCTACACACACGTGCCAGGGAAGATCAATGAATCGCAGTCATTTGACCCAGGTCTCGTCTGCTTCTTTGAGTCTATATTTATGTCCATTTGATACCATTTGATGATCGCCTTTCACAGAGGCTCACTCATCCGGGGGAAGCTTTCCACATTACATCATGGTTCCCCAGGTAGTTGATTTGGCATTATAAAACCTCTTCTTCTTTGTTCACGATAGCTCAACTTAAAATGCAGGGACCTTCATGCTGGAAATCAGTCTCTTGATTTGCCACTGAAAAAAATAAAGAGTGATATACGGACCATTTCCTATGAAGACGGGGAGAGCTTTTGAACACAGGGTGCTGCAATGGGGCTCAGGACTGATGATTCAAGGAGGACGGAGGTGTGTGTGTTGTCCCTGAATTGTCAGTCAGCTTTGTTTTAGTGGCTGTGTGTATTTATCACCACCCTTAAGTGCTCTCACAGAGCGCCTTAAGGGCAATAACTCTGACTAATGGAAATCAAAGACATAGCCAAGACAGGCAGGACACTATACCTCTCTTCCTGGTGCATCTACCTCAATCATCTTTACTTGGATGTTCATGTAGACCCACTCTTACAAAATTCTACATATAGTAATATGTTTTTGTCTGCAAACACTCATTGCGCGGAAAAGCTCTGTGCATAATTTGAAGTGGATGGGTAGTGCATTGCAGTAACTGTGTCATGTTGGGACCACCCAGTTCATGTACTTGCTGCACCACAAACTGAAACTTGCTCTTTGCTGTTAACATACAAGTAGTCTCGCATAGCCAGCCCTATCTCTACAGCGCTGTGGAGTAATGTCTGGCCTCTACCACTGTACATTTCAGGATAGGAGAAGAAAAAAACGGTGGCTCTGCAAAATAGTCTCAGGCAGGAACTTGTGTTGGTGGAACATTTGCACCCCGTAAAAGAAAATGCCACGTACAGTATTACAAAACTAAACATAATTTGCTCTTACCAGTGTATCACCATGAGTACTACGTCCATTAAATCCTACCAATAGGTCCAAAAACGTCCAAGTTAAAGAGTAAATACCGTAAACGTGTTCTTTGTAAATCTTTACAATCAATCCCCGAAAGAACCAAGCGGGCCTGTCTGGTTGCATGATCCAAATTTTCTTTAAAAGTTGCCACTTTTTTGGGTGCCCAGATAGCTCAGTTGGTAGAGCAGGTGCCCATATATAGAGGTTTACTCCTTGACGCAGCAGGCCAGGGTTTGACTCCGACCTGCGGCCCTTTGCTGCATGTCATTCCCCCTCTCTCTCCCCTTTCAAATCTGTATCTGTCCTCTCAAAAATAAAGGCCGAAAATGCCGAAAAAATAATCTTAAAAAAAAAGTTTCCCGAAGCGAACGTAGTTTGAGAATGGCAACACACAGAGAGGGGAAGGGGAGGGGACGTCCGGCGGAAAATCTGGCGGCCCTGGATGTGAGGGTCTTATCCTGGAAATGTACAGTCATGATCCAGACTAACATACGTACAAGACACAAGGTTGTGCTTATCGGAGTGTGTGTTGATTGCCATGTCTGGCTGTTCAGAAATAATTTTTAAACTCCAATCTCTCTCTGCTCATCTGAAATGCAGCGTGCTCTTACACCAGAGCAGGAAGAACAGCACACGGTTGTTATACGTGTCAGCCAGCGACACTATCTGATTGCATTCAGTCTGCTTTCATAAAACTGCTGTCAAAGAAACACTTGTGGTATTAAACCTTTTTTTTGTTTCCAAGTTCAAAGAAAGACAGTACCTCTCTTCCTATCCCTATTTCCCTTATTTTAATTTTTGTGCTTCCTCTCCTCTCTGGCACACACACACACTGCTTCCTCTCCTCTCTGGCACACACACACACACACACACACAAACACACACACACACACACTAACGTCAAACGCAACCTTTACGCAAAAGCAAGTTTGCATACTGAATGTATGCTTTTACATGGAAAATGTCCTTTTTAGTTACATACCCCCATGAAAAGGTTGATATTATTGTGGATAAAGTGGACGTTTTATGAATTTCTTGTGTTATTCGGCGATGTTGGATGGACCTTGGCCTACTGGCATTTCTTTTTTTCTTATTTTCTTATTTTCTTTTAGCATCCTGCTACTGTAGCTGCAGGTTCCCTCTGTCCGCTACACCGATTCTCTGCTTAGATGAAACAACTCGCACTGGCAGTGATGGGAAGCACCTTTTCCATTTCTTTTGTCAAAGCAGTTACATTTTTGCTGGTTGCTTCATTTTTATACTACTTGGTGCTTGGTCTTTCAGACGCCAGACAATCGGAATGGAGCAATGAAATGCCTTCAATACTTAAAAATAATTGTTGGGGGGGGTGCAAGTACTGTAGTAGTTGTAATGGTGTTGTATTTTGATGATGAAGATGGTGACAATGATGATGATGGTTGTGACCATGTTTCACTATGCTGGCTAACTGGGCTAACTGGGTCGTTTTCAGGGCACCAGTAGTGCTTCCCCTGAGTTCACAGCATTAAGTGCAAATGATTCTGGGTCACCGATGTGAAGACTTACAACCTGTATCCTGCCAGCTAGCCTTTGGCTGCGCTTCCTCTGTTCCTCTGTTGTTTAGACTCCGTAGAATACTCAGCATTCAAAAGGAGCTTCTTTGTGCATTCTTAGTGCCCCTCGAAATAGACAATAGAGTTGAGTTGAAGTACATTGTGTGAGAAATCAGTGTTCACAAGAAAACAAAAACCGCCTCCACCATCAATACCTGTCAAATGGCTTTTCTATGCCTGATAGCAGCACGCGTAGGTTAATGGAGCCAGTGTTGGCTGAAGGACTTTGATGTCTATAGGTGTCACGGCATCATCTATCTGAGTGAACGGCCATTATGCAGCCGAAAAGTCTTTGTGTGTATCTGTCCGATTCTACTTTGTTTAGGGTCAGAAGTGCATGGTGAAAACAGTAACGTATATGTATGTGGACAGCATCTTTCTGCCATCTCTTCGTCAGTTGACAGAAAAGGTCTTTTGAAAAGGCCAAAACATTGGGCTCCCACCACACACTCCAACAGAAGGACATATACAGTCTCACACACACACACACACACACACATTTTCTATGTTGCCAGAGAATGAAGCATTTACAGCGACCATTTCTGCCTCCCTGCATTTGCACTTTTGCTCGTCCATGTGTAGAGTTTGAAACAATGCTGTCTGTAAGGAGAAATTACTGTAGATTCCACAGGATGTCACAGATTGCGTTGTGTTGTTTGTGATCTTTTTAATACTATTTTGCAGTTAGGTGTGGTAGTAACTCACCGATTATTTCCTCCGCCAAGGAAGGTATGTCTTCGGTTCCATTAGTCCATTTTGTTGGTTTGTTTGTTGGTCTTCCAGCAGGATTACGGAAAAAACTACTAACCTGATTTTCATGAAACGTAGTGGAATGGTGTAGCTGCCATGGAGAAGGAAGAACATATTAAATTCTGGAGCGGATTGGAATCACAGGCCGAATACACAAATCATTTTTCACTTTCGTTAACGTTGGCAGATAGGGCGTCAGAGTAACAGGGACTATGAGTTCCTGACTGTAAAAAATCACAATGCATTGCATTAACACTGTGAGATAGAGCATGCCTTGGCGGAGGTCTCCACTCTCCGAGTGGCCTTCTAGTTCTACTGTTATTACTTCCCTGCAGGGTAAAACCTTATTTTATTTACTTTTTTAGGTAGCGTTTAGGTCCCTACATGAACTATAATTGGTTGAGCTTGTTGAGCGCAAATCACAGTCTTGGAGTTGAGTGCTGCCTCAGGGAAAAGAATGCCCTTTAGGCATCACTTTATTTGCAAGGAAGTTTGTTTGTGAAGGCAGAGGTTTGATTTATATCTGATTGAAGGTTGTAACAATGTTTCTGAATGGGATTATTTAAAAAAGGAGAGTCACAATAATTGGTAATATTTGCAATTATTATTCTAATTTTATAATTTTTTGTCATAATGCAAGGATTGGAAGTAGGGCCCTACCGATATGGGCTTTTTGACGGATAGCGATTTTAGAGGGGACAGATTCACCGCTGCCGATATGGCAGCTGCTATGGTGAATTTTTGAGCTGGAATGAAAATAAACCTTTTCTGTGAAGATTGTGTACCAATCTGGCACCGATATGACAAAGGCAAAAGTACGCAGAAGGCTGCTTTCATAAACAAATAACTTTATTAAAGACATTCATCAATATTATACATTATATATACTTTTTACAATGTATTACATTGTCAACCAATTCTAAAAATGATCTGGGAAAATAAAGAATAAAAAAAAAAAAAATGTATAGCTAAATCGACATCATTTAGAATCAGTCAGTTGCTGACCATTTAAATAAAGAATAAAAAAGCAATGACATTAAATCACCACAAGCTTAGTTTTCTACATTATATGTTATGTATTTTCATATCTGCGCATATTGGAAAGCATACGTATATGGCGATACCGATGAGATACAGATATGTCTGTGATAGGCCAATATTGGGCGATAATATCGACCAACCGATACATCTGTCTAGCTCTAATTAGAAGCAAGACCATTATAAGCTTTCATAAAGAAGAATTGCAGAGACTTGTTGGGTTTGCAATACCTTTTGTATCTTTTAAATTGGAACTACCTGGAAGCACTGTGCAATGTTGGCCAACAAAAAGTATGGGGATAAATAGTTCTGAGGTCAAGGTCACTATATGGACACACTTGCCTCTTTCCAAGATTTCAGATTTGTGAGGCCTTTAATCCATAAGACCTAATTTTTTGAAGCCCTGTCATGTCCCTTTTTTATTAAGCCTCCAGTGTCCACTGTAGGGAAATCCTGTGTTTGCAAGTTGCAAATTCTCTGCTGTAACTCCATAACCTGGTTTTAGAAATATTGCATTAGAGTATGTTTAAAGGTCCATGACATGGTGCTTTTTGGATGCTTTTATATAGACCTTAGTGGTCCCCTAATACTGTATCTGAAGTCTCTTTCCCGAAATTCAGCCTTGGTGCTGAATTACAGCCACTAGAGACAGTCCCACAATGAGCTTTCCTTAGGAGGTGCCATTTCTGTGTCTGTAGCTATTGAGGAGGAGATGGGGGGGAGGGGGGCAAGGTGGAGGGTGGGGGTGTGGCCTTGACCAACTGCCACTTTTCTTGTTTGAAAGCCATGATGTCTCTCTCTCATGGGTGGGCCAAATTCTCTGGGCGGGCAAAGCAGAGAAAGGGGAGGTAACCTTGCTCCTTATGACCTCATAAGGAGAAGATTCCAGATCGGCCCATCTGAGCTTTCATTTTCTCAAAGGCAGAGCAGGATACCCAGGGCTCGGTTTACACCTATCGCCATTTCTAGCCACTGGGGGACCATAGGCAGGCTGGGGGAATGCATATTAATGTTAAAAAACCTCATAAAGTAAAATGTTCATGCCATGGTATCTTTAAAGGCTATTGCTATTTGATAGATAGATATTAGATAGATATTTTGTTAAGTTCTTCTACCAGCAGCGCAGGCCAGTAATATCCCTCTGATTTCCAAAACTCCTCCAGGGGGGGAAACGAACCCGGCCAGACAACCAGAGTTGTAGCTCTGACCCTGGATATCTGCTTGGTGACTCAACACGTTGTTCTTGGTGTACGGTGCATTGGGTCAAGCTTTTGATACAGACAGAGATCCTTGTTTCACAGGCAGAGAAAACTATGTACAGATTTCAGACTGACTCTTAACCCCCGAAAGATCTGAGCATGTCTGGCGAATTGAATTATTGGCTAAGGCAAGAAATCCACTAATGCCCATGCTACATGTTAAAATAGTTACAAGGCGAGAGGAAAGGAAGTCTGGTGAATCACTTTGCACGCATTCAATAGTTACAATGGCCCACAAAGGGGACAGGCAAATGAGTCACAGTTCAGCCTTGTGCACTTTTTCTGGCCCTCGGGGGCTTAAATGTAACTTTCTTTTGTGCCCTTTCATTGGACATTTTCTTCGCTGACCTTTTTTTCCGCGTACAACAGTGAATTAGTTGTTCAATCACTGATCCCCCCCCCTGTGTCTTTCCTATTCAGATGGACAATGTTGTAGATTGTAAACTATGGTGTCTAATTGACCTTGTATCTTTCTCAAGTCAAAATATAGACACATGCACATGGACAAGCACATGCAATAGGCACACACACAGAGTTAGAAACACACACACACACACACACACACACACACACACACACACAGTCTACACACGCCATCTACTGCCAATTGGTGTGAAGGTCACAACTAGTGGTAGATGAGCGAAATCACTTTGTCCTTCTCTTCCTCCAATCAAAGCCCTCTCCCACTGCTGTGGGAACCCTTTAATTACACTCCCCACTTCAACAATGTGAGCTTGTTAATGATGTTCCACATTCTGTACTCACTGGCGCGCCCTCTAATTACGTCCCCACCCTTCAATAACACGGTTGTCAGTGGAGCAAGTGCCAGAGATTCCGCCCCCACCCCCCCACACCTCCCTCTCACAACTGTGGCCTTGGCAGCGGACGAAGGACGTTGGTCAGAGCTAACACCTGTACGGCTGACTACCCTCCCGTCCCCCACTGACTCACAATGTACCGTCTTAACGGTCTGTCTCTCCTCCCTACATCCAGCAGGACAGGTGAGTGGTGGCTCTGAGCCTTAAAAAAGCACTGCTGAGCAGCTTTTATACCATCAGAGACTTAAGAGATAAATCTGTGCCCTACACTCATCAAAACAGCTGCATATCTTCCTATGCTTCCTTCTCTAATAGTGTGTCTCAATTCAGATACTTCCGCAAGTACACTTACATGTAGCGCACTGTGTACACCAGTGATCGTCAACTGGCGGCCCATGGGCCACATCCGGCCCGCTAAAGCTTTCAGTCCGGCCCGCAGAATAATAATGAATTCAGAATATGTGAAGAGGAAAACAATTAATGGTATTTAGCATTTTGAGCATTCACAGCAGGTAACATACCCACTCCCTTGTATTTTGCATCTCTATTCTCCATTGCGATTAGTTTCGGTATTGCAGTTCTAAGTCACGCTGGACAACACCCAGGTAAACCAGTACTCGTAGTGCACTGCAGTTGGCCACACTTTGTCAGTGTGAACGCGCTATATACTCAAAATAGCAGGCGTACAGAAGTGCGTGATTTGAGACACAGCATAAATCTAGCTCTCTACCTCTGGTCTCTTTCCCAACTGGGTTTTCTTTCTGCCTCTCTCCCTCCCTCCCTTGCATGCGTTCTCTCTCTCCATCTTCCTCCAGTGGTATCTGTGTTGTGACAGGTAGTGCAGTCCCCTGGGCTGTCTGGCAGAATGGTGCTTGACCCCAGTTCAACCTCTGCTGCTGTCCCGCATGCTATTCATTTATCTCCAGCCAGGCAGCGCCAAGCCGTTTCTTGTTCGATTAGGGAGCGCTGATTTTGAAATCAAACAACTTCATAGCACCTTAGCGAGCGAGAGCGAGCACAGAAACAGTTCTCTAGTTCTCACACACAGAAAGGACTAGCTCTGCGGTGCCAGGTCACGACTGCACTCCAGTACTAAAGCTGCTAATTTGTTCCACGGTGTTGTAAAGTGAGCTACATGACTGACCAGGATCAATTTAACATATTGACTCTAATTATTGCAGTGAATGAAGTCTGTGATTCAGCCCCAAGTGTTGTAACCTCAGCTACACAGAGGCAGCACACCTCATGCATTAGGAAGCGTGGTAGCGCAGGAATAAACAGTGAAGGCTATTTTTGGATGCTTTGAAGGTGCAGTGTAGACTGTATGTGGAGGCTTAAGAGATAATGGGAATGTTCTAGCAAAGTAAGAGTGATTGTACAACTGGCTGCATGATTCTCCCATCTGCAGCAGTATGTAAAGAATGAGTTACTACTAACTACTACTACTACTATATAACTACTATAGCTGAACTGCCCTGAACTGAAGAATTTTTTTTTTTTTGATACCATTTGTTAGACCACATTTATTGGAAATCAAGCTTACAAGGTGACCCAATGATATTACTATCAAGTGTGCCACATCTGAAAATGTACCCATTGATCAGTGTTTACTACCATATATTTACAAGCAGCAACTATCTCAGTGTGCTCTGACCTCACATCTGCAATGTGTCATTTCATCAGAAACCGAGCTGGATACCAGCCAGCTGATGTAACTCTGTCTGAGTGTCCATAATGAGGAAGGGACATGCGGTCAAGCACTGATACTCTGCTGTCATGGGAGGGAGGAGTGTTTCTGAGCAAGCAACGTTTTTATCTATAATGACAAGTGCTGGCCGAAGTACAGTGGCCCTGTGAGTGGCCATAATGAGCAAAGGAAGACAAGTGATCAGACACTGATGGGGAACGTCAATGAAAGACCTAAAGAGAAGGCTAAGAAAACATTTGTTTGATTTTTTCAACTATTGATTAGGGCTTTTTGATGTACAGCAACTGTCTGAATGGTTTAAACCTGCATGGCCAAGCATTAATCCTGTATTGTGACTATGGTTTATAAAAGAGCTGAATCCATTTTGGATATTGTGAGATCATACTTGGCTATCCTTTGGTACAGTAATGTACTAAGTGGAGGATTTTTAAGGGAATTGGACAAAAAGTCAAACTCAAAGTATTTCTGACACAATGTACACAGGTTTAAACATGTATTCTCTTCTTAAACGGTTTGTGTTAGCTTTCTCAAACAAACTGCAATGATGCCAGTCGTGTGGACACTCTAGATATGTCTCTCTTACATGTTGACAACGGGAAAGCATGGACAACATGTTATGGAAAATAATGAGGTGAATCCATCTGAGCGTGTGATGTTTGCAATGAAGCTTTGGCTTCAAATTATTCAGTTCAACCTGTCAATCCTTTACAGTAAGGATTCCGATACCAACTGTATTATTCCACTCTATTATATTCATATTATCACATCTTAGGGACAGGCTCAACTTATCCTCATCATGACTTGACTATGACTTCATGATGGTCTACCACACAAACTCTAATGGTCTATTCTAGGCTGTATTTGCCCTTCACAAGGTCTTCAACTGCTTTTCCTTTGAGAGGAAAGCTCTATTCCGGTGTACTCCAAATTGTTTCAGAGCTGTCTTACACAATCCCCTTCCCGAGCAGCTCTTAAACCTTTACAGCCTGGGTTCTAAATAAGATTTGTATTCAGCTCCAAACAAACATATCTGTACTCTTGGCTCATTTGGAGAACCACCAGAAGGGTCCCCTTAGCTCTATGTGGTGACCAACTTGTAGCATTAGGAACTGGTGCTAATCTATTTACATGGAGGATATATTGCACATGTAGAGGGCATCGAAATAACTTGAAGTATTCATCATTTCCTTTTACATAGCAAATTGTTTTGACAGAAATCGTTATGCATGCCATCATACATAATACTAATGGCAAACTGTCAATGTAATGCATGCAGACGTTCCTGTTGCGATGTCTACACTGTTGGGGGATCCAGTGATGATCATATACCCCCGGCTTTGGTCACAGTCAGTGTTTAAGTGTATGCATGTTCAGTCATCAGAGCTAATAATGGTTGTTTATATGTCTCCCCTCTCTTCAAAGTGCAATGAGGCCATTATACTGTATCACCTACTAGTAAATCATCTAAGCACACGATTTGTTATGGTGCTCAGGATATGTAGTTTAAAGCAGTAATATAAAGTTCTCAGAGCGTTTTGCCATGGCAGCGATTAGCATAGGCAGCGACCAAGTCGTGCGCTACTCCTTGACAGGCTTGCTATAGGGAGTTTGACACCATTACAATAGGTTACAACACATTTTAAACCAGCGGTGGAGCTCGTTATTTCACAGCAACACTTTAAGCCTCTGCCCCCGCAGAAGCCGAGCGGCTTTTTACGGTATAAGTCACATTACGCTCTGAGTGGGAGTTGCACTGCTATGTGTTGATTAAAACTGGCTGCCGCAGCTGTGTCCCCGTGTCAGCATCACAGTGGACCGCTGATACCATTTGGTTGGGGAACTGTGGCTCTCTGGCTCCCAGACGTCTCTATTAGATACTGTTTGTGCATGCACGGCTTTATTATTCTGATTTAATACAACAATGCCCCCAATATCCCATTCTGCTTCCTCTCCTTTCACTTTTTATTTATACCCCTCCGCCTTGCCTGCCTCTCTCCCTCCCTCTTTTTCTTCTCTCTTTCGCTCTCCGCACCGACTCGCGCCCGAGCAGGACCTGCAGCACAATAGATATTAAATCAGATTTATTGTCAAGCCATAGAATAGTTTCTGACCAACGCAAATGTTGCCAAACTAACCCCCTCGAGTCATATCCCCCCTCCCTGTTTCCTACGCTTGCCCTCACTCCATCTCCGCTCTGACATGCCCGTTGTGACAAAACACCCCTCCACTACAATTGCTAGCCCCTCAATTTGCTCCCTGGAATTGGTTACATTCAGTTTTCAGAATGACACCAGAGCGGTATGGAATTAGGGTCAGTGAGCCCGCTCAGCTTAAAGACGGAGCATTGGAATAACTACAGGAAGGGCTGGAGGCTTTTAGAGGCAGAAGCTCAGCACAACTATTTGCCCACTTTTTATTGGGCTGTGAATTTTGATTTGAGACTGTTTAATAGAATTGCTTGACTGAAATAGGGAATGCAGATTGGTATCACCTTAGAAAAATTAGGATGCTGGAGAAATAGAGGTCCTTGAGCTGTTCTAAAAAACATTTCAATTAACAGTAAAGACTGGATAGAATCTTACCTCTTTTCTCATTTTTTATTTTTTATTAGAGCTCTGACCAAAGAAGTCTCTTCGGTGCTGTTCTGTTACTATTGTTGGAGCTGTAGAGAAGAAAACCTTGTGTAGAGGTACACAGAACTGAAGGGTTTTTATTGAGACGCACAGATACAAACTACCACTGGGAAGCTTTTGCCAGTATAAAAGTAACATAATAACTCCATAAAGGCTTTGTACATATTCAGTACTTCATTGTGCACAAAGTCTTTTTAAACTTGAGTTCTCTCAAGCTCTTAGAGCATAAAGCTGCTTACGTCAACGAAGATTGTATTTATTTGTCTGAGTGCATTCGGAACATCTGATTATGTGCTTTCAACAAACTGTACTTTGGTCAAGGTATGGCTTATTCTGTACATTTTCCCATCATATAACAATAACATATTCAATGCGGGCTGGATCTCAGGGAAATTGTCCGTCCTGAGTCAGATGAAAAAAAATTCAATCGGCCTCAACCATAACCGAACCTTGTTCATAGATACATTCACAATGAAAAACTGTCGAAATAGATTCCTTAAACTGCGAGCTGCCATATCAGCATCTGATGAGGACGCTGCCTTTCAGGTTGTGTGCCCATAAATACTGTATGTAACAATGCTATTATGCACACCTGCTTGTTATGGTCCTGGTTCCATAAAAGAGGCTCTGATGAGAGTTCTCGTCCCACTGCGGCACATTTTCAAGCCGCAGAGAATCTATACTGTTCCTTCACTGTTCCTGTTCCTTTGCTTTCCTGGTTGGTATTCATGTCACTGCTGAAGTAGAGAGCCTTCCACCTGTCAGTTGCATTGAGTCCATATGTAGGCATGATGGCAGACAGCTAAGAACACAAAGACACCAACAGACAAACAGGCAAAGAGGAATGCCGTACGCTGTAGACGTAGATACAAAGATTGAAGTAACCTGAAAGCTGTAATTGATTACTTTTTACTGGAAAAGTAATTACATTATTTTATCAATTACTCAGCACCACAAGTAATATGTTAAATTACATGTTACATAAGATAGATAGATGGATAGATGGATAGATAGATGGATAGATGGATAGATGGATAGATAGATGGATAGATTTCTTGATCCCAAGGGAAATTTGGGAGAAAATTACAGCCAGCTCTGTCGAAGGAGCCTTTAAACGACTCCAAATCTTCCACACTAACACCTTGCATCTTTTATATTATACATGTTGAAATATAAAACAAGATATTGTGGTTTAACAAGCAGGCAATCCTGACCCCAACTGCGCTGTTGACACACTCTCCAACTCTAAGGTGACTCCTGAATCAGGGTTCAAAATTAACTTTTTCGTCCACCAGCCAAATGGCTAGTGATTGTTACATTGTTACCAGCCACTCAGTAGAGTACCATTGTTTTTTTGGCTGGTGAGAAAAGCAAATCTACCAGCCAATTGATTATTTTACCAGCATTTGGCTAGTAGATGGTGCTAATTTTGAACTGTCCTGAATGTATGCGTACCTGTGGCTAAAGTTAGCAAGCTGTGAACACACAAATTCAACTTCAAACTCAACACCGCGCTTTCTTGGGTCCTCAGCTATACACCTGCCAGGTGTGAAGGCGATTGGATGAACGGTCCTTGGTATAGTCGAAGGACAGTCATACATGCATACCCAGACAGAGATTCCTTTCTTTATAGTTGGATGCTGCTGCTACAGTGCCACCTATTGGCTAAATGGCACCACATTTGTCATGGCCACTCAGACACCAACATGTCCACCAAATGTGGTTGCAATTGCACAAAGCGTTAAGGAGATATGACATTTTTTGTATTATAACCCCTGCCCACAGCATTTGAGCAAACTTTGAGGACCAGCTATGGCAAAAATGTAATATAAAAATCCGAAAAAGTAACATTTTCCGGCTTGGTCCAGAGATGATTGATGATGACTGCTCAAAAAGTGGTGATGACTGCTCAAAAGTTAGTGAAAAAACTGATTTGGACACACAAAAATGGCAGAAAATGTGTCTGGACCCAAAGCATTAGGGAGAAAAATAATTTTATTTCGGTTCAAAAGGTACAGGCCAAAACGTAGAAGTTTATTGTTGTAGCACCACCACCGCATGCAAAACCGCACTCCGTTGGGTCCCAAGCAATACACCCACCAAATGTGTGGTGTTGATCGGATGAATGGTTCTCGAGATATGTGAAGGACAGATGGACAGACGGACAAACAGAGATCCCTTCCTTTACATGTAAACAGTTAGATACCTTTCACTACTTTCCTCAGATCCACCCCAGTTCTTTCTGTCAGACAGCAAATGACTAAAGATTAGGGGCATTAGGGTAGAGGAACTTTCCTTAGAGTTTAACAAGCTTCACTCCAGGTTTATATCATGATTGATTCTGTGCTCAGAGCTTTTTTATCAATCCATTAGAGCACAGGCTGCAGCATGGCAGCCGTCCAGACACAGGCATTAACATCCTATTTCAGGGCCAGAGACACCGGGAAGGTCAGCGGGGTGGGAGGGGGCCGAGGAAACATTTACTACTCTCTTACAATTATTTCCATACAGCAGCACTGCAGTATATGCAGCATATTCAATATTTACTACTGTGTAAGAGGGGAGGGAACCACAGTAACATTTATTGCTCTGATCCTCTGGAAAAGGGATGTAGAAACACCATTTATGTTTGAATGTTAGAGTATGCAGGATTAATACAGGTGCAGTGGGATGAAATAATATCTACCACTGGAGTGGTGATTGGGGTTGTAATGCTTACATAGTACATCACACAGGGGCAGAAAATGATCTTAAAAAGTAAACTCTTCATTGCATTCATTGGACTTTTATGGAATAGTGTTATAAGTGATTGGAAATGACAAATGGTCAAGTCTCTTTCCTACGTTGAACTGCAGAGCACATATGCGAGAATATACATAATATAAGATTATGGAGACACGAGCATCCCAACTGGATAGAGTAATACTGAGTTTTTCTGTTTCTTTCGGTTAACTCTTTAACACACTTTTAGTCTCAGTACAATAGAGCTGTGCATGTACAGCACGGGGGGATAGAGTAATAGAGCATATTATGTAGGGCATGAATATTTAAAGAGTTGTGCATTCATCATAATTACTGGAATTGTTGGGTCTTTGTATATTATAGAGTGTGGTCTAGACCTACTCTACTGTATCTGTAAAGTGTCTTGTTATGATTTGATACTATAAATAAAATAAAATTGAATTGAATCATACTTTGTTAATACAACTTATTCAGTGACAAATTGGAAGATGAGTGGGCGACACTTTCCTCCTGTCTTGTTGGAGCTCAGTTGGGAAGAACTACAGTATTCATTAATGCTCAGTCATATTTATTGGCATAGCCCAGCCATCAGCAAAAGACAAATTCTAAAAAAGCTCATGAGTTATCATTAAATCAAACACTTATGGATTGTTCATTAAAAAGTAGCCAACGGAGGACATTTAGAAAGTGCCACCTCTGAACCCTTTTGGCAGTGAATCTAGAGACCACTTTGTAAACACTCAACAGAGTACGCAGGCTCCACTTCAGGGAATAGAACCAAGGACACATTCATTCTGTAAATACTGTGCTCAAGAGCATTTGTTTTATTTGTTTTTTCTTGCTTACGAAGCATTGCATGCATTACATTATAAAAGTCTTTTGTGTCAAGAGTTTCCTTGTAAACACTATAGTTACCTTGATTCTTGTGACTTGATTAAAAAATACATTCTACTCATTAAAACTGCGCTGAAAACAACCAAATTGCATCAGTGGTAATGCTGAATAAAAGATCAAATTACTTGTTCAAACTAAGTGTTTTTACACATACTCGTTTGTCCACATACACAGGCAGAAATGACTGGATCTTTTTATGTGAAATAATTTCTACCATTTTGCCTCAGGGCTAATTGCATTATCTAATCATCTATACAGCCGTGTCTGGTGCTATACATAATTGGGCTTGAGTACTTCTGAATTCAAAAGGGAACATAATAGAAAAAAGATTTTGTGGTAGTCTCCTTGCTGTGTGGCAAGGATATTTTTGACTCATTACACCGTCTGATTAAAGATTGTCATAACACAAGAGAGAAAGGACTAACAAGCAATTAGTGCAGCACAGTGACACCAAATACAGAGACTAAAATATATCCATGAGCTATTAGCAGAGCATCAAAATCATACATGATACCACTCTTGTTCACTCAAGAGGAAAAATTCAGTATGAGTCTTTGCATCTGTGTCATATACTGTATTGTATGTACACTAAACACTCTAGAACAGAGATCTTCAACAGGGGGTGCGGGGCCACTAGGGGGTCATCAGAGTTACTGCAGGGGGGCCACCAAATTCTTGTAATTTGTTTTTTGTTTTTTGAAAAATGAAAATGTCTTAACATGAATCCAACATATTGTTAGCAAATACAAATCAGGCTATTGGCGAAAAAAATACATTAATGATCGGCTTACTGGCCTATAGGTAAGGTAGTCACTAAGGTAGACATCCAAAGATACAGTTATTCCTAAGGATTCACTGTGCCACATTTACTGTTTAACATTAAAACATGATTTATAAAAAAACATGTCAATTATTAATTAAAAGCTTAGTGTTCTGTACACTAGAGGATGGATACCCGAACCGAGCCCATCGGGCCGGGCTGGGTTCGGGCTGGGTTCGGGCAGATATTTAGAAATGATGTTCGGATTTGGGCTGGGCTTGGTCACATCAGCGCGATAAGGCATTGAACATTTTAAATTTAAAAAAGCTTATTATGTAGGTGCGCGCCTGTGTTAACGTGCGCTTGTTTCCCCGTGTGCGCTGTTGCGCTCATCTGTTGACATTTCCGAATGCCTTCCTACAGTTGCTTAATACAAAAAGGGCTTTCCACACAAACAAACGTACATGTGTCATTAGTATGAGATTTTAACTGTGTCGGACTCGGACATAAATATCTTAGTGCCTGTCGGGCTCGGGCCGGGCTCGGTTAATGCTCTGTCGGATGCGGGCCGGGCTCGGACAGAAAAATGCGGCCCGATCAGCACTCTACTGTACACTAAAAATGTATGTATGAAGGCTTTAGGCCGCCCACTCGTTATTGTACACCCAGATTAATATGCAACTAAATGTTATAAAATATTGGTAGTAGGGGGTCCCTGCTCCATCTCTTTTTCAGTTAAGGGGTCCTTGGCCTAAAAAACGATGAAGACTGATACAAATTCATAGCCATTGCAATAATTATAACATTATGAATAAGTTAATCAACATCGAATACTCAGTAGGGATTTATTTGCACCAGCTAAAATGTTATGTCTCATTTACAAGTGAAGAATAATTTTGCCAGTGTATCATTACAAAAATGTTAATTGGGTTGATTAATGTTTAATCAACTAAATTCACGTTTAATACATTTTACATGAGTTGTTGGTACATCGCTAAACATCTGTTTACCATTTATGCTGGTTTTTGCAGCCTCTTATCTAAAGTGGAAACTGTTAATCAAACACAAAATCATTTTGTGAAAGAAGAGACATGAAATGAGAAATGAGGGTTGAACTTTACTTGAAGGTAAATACATAAGAGTGACATGACACTTTCATCAACGTGTCATAAACAAGTGTGCATGACTTAACACTTCTTTTAGTAAGTGTCATTCGGTTTTCGTCAGGACAAGTTATGGTTAGGTTAGAGTTAGGGTTAGGGTTAGGGTTCATGTGTCGTGACTGTGTCATGACAGTGTCATGTGTTCATGACGGTGTCATGTCACGCTTATGTAGATACCTTCAAGTAAAGTGTTACCGAAACGAGAGACATGATGGAATTGGAGGCTAAACGACCCAAGAAGGCCTAAATGAAAAAGCTACAGCTGCTGGAGTGGAGGGATCACCCATTGAATCAAAAACAGTGGCTACATACGTAATGTTGCCAGTCAGATACTTCATGTCCTGTTGATGTTATATTTATCTCCAAACCAACTAGGTGAAATTCTTTAAGATTCTACCACTAAATATAACCAGACTGCAGGAGAAATTTACTGGTGACGTGTTGTGATATAGTTTTGACATGTTGTTCTCAACTTGCCTCATTTTTCCAACATCTATAAAGGTGCACTTCACAAATTTTACACATGATCAGTTTATCATGAGGTGTACTACTCAGCCTGTAAAATAGTTGTATAATGTCCTCTGTAGCTCTCGAGGGAGCTGTCTAAATTCTGAGAAATTCTGGTGATCCTGGTGATCCAGCTTGGTTGTCTACAAATCCATAACAGAAAGCATTACAGAGTCAGGGCATGGAGTTGAAAGATGGGAGAAAGGGCGTTCCTAAATCAGTGCCCCTTCAATTACTTCCAAAGTTAGAACTGAAGGGCTGTTACAAATGCTGAAAAAAAGAAAATAGATGTACTTCAATATCTAAAAAAAAAAACAATGTTATATGCGCCTTCTAGTAGAAATGGCAGATCAGATATTGAAATATGAATTTTGATAACTCGAAGTGAACTTTAGGCTAAGTTTCTGTGCATGTAGAGAAAAACTGCTTACTAAAGAGAACAATATGGGTCGTGGCAAAGAAGACAATTGCGGCTGCGTTTATTAAAGCACTGTAACATGGCTCGACCATTCACTTTCTGTAGCCCAGGAAGACAGAGATTGAAGGGAAGGGGGAAACAGCTGTGGATGTCACAGAGGGTGGGATCAATGGCTGCACGGTTGTGACCAGGCCCAGAGGTGTAGTTTAGTTTTTAGTAGTGAGTAAACTGTGAACTGCCAAATACACCCTGCGTCCCAGAGTGACAACCCATAGGTTTTTTACGTTGGCACATATAGCCTCAACCTCATCAGACTTATTTTCTGTAGTTTCTGTAACGTTAATGCCAGGTTAGTCTATATCCACGTCCTTCCACTTCCAGGATTGCTCCGTTGCTGCCGGAAATTCCGCCGAATGTCCTTTTCGGGTCAGATGTCCGTTACCTTCCTCTTTCTTTGTGTTGGAATTCTAACCTCCGGTGGATTTCTGAGGACTATGGTTAACTGCTCCTCAGATCTCTGCAGGGTAAATCCAGACAGCTAGCTAGACTATCTGTCCAATCTGAGTTTTCTGTTGCACGACTAAAACAACCTTTGAACGTACACGTTCCACCAAAACAAGTTCCTTCCTGAGGCTATTTAGCAGAGGCACCGTGGCTCTGATTGTGATTGGTTTAAAGAAATGCCAATAAACCAGAGCATGTATTTCTCCCATCCCGGAATGCTGCGTGGACTAGCCAGACCCTCCTCCGCGGCTCTGTGGAGGAAGGTCTGGCAATGCGAGTCTAGCGGTCACATATCACAGAAGTTAGTTAAGTTTAGAAACTTTTTTTTGGCAGACACGCCACTGAGCAACTCTCGTAGGAATGAACCGGGGCTCCTTACATTAACGTTGCATCCAGGTCTTCTAATACATCCCTGGTTGTGACAGTGCCTGCCAGCTCACTGTGATCGAGAGCAGTGGCTGGAGAGGACTGATGGTGCCTCCTCTCCTCTCCTGTCCTGTCCCTGGCCGGTTACAAGAGTAGCACAAAGACAGATAGAGGGAGAGATGGAGGAGCGCTGAGGGACAGGGTTGATGGAGAACTGTGCTGAGGGGTCTATAATGATGCAGCTCTCCTATCTAAGGCAGGTACAGATGACCCTCGGCCTCACCTCTCTTCATCAAAACTCACAACGCCAGCATTCACACGCTAATAACACTGCAACATGCTTTGAAAGGGAAACTGCTTAAAAACTCCCTCGTTGTAAATTAAAAAGAGGTTTAACAAGCACTTCAGTAAGTCCATAAACAAACATTTATCTTTGTTTAATATTCAAATCACCCTGTTTACCTTTTTACATTCACTGTTATATGCACCAAAAATAATAATTAGACACGCTCAAATTATACTATGGTGTCTTCTGAGTCAAATATCTTTATCTCCCCAATTGAGTGAAACTGAAGTCACTCAGCTGCAGTGGCAAACATAGCAGCATGAGACTCTGCATAGCATATTTATCCATATTGTTTTATGTCTTCCAAGGGCAATGGGGCCTGACAGCGCTGCCTGCTTAAGAATAATCTATCCACTTCTGCATCAGAGCTGAGTGTGAGCCCACAGCTGGGAAGCAGCCTGGAATCCGATTCCCAATTTATGGTGTACTTTTGTCAGGGTTTGAAATGCGATTGGATGTACGGCTGAATTTTGAAAATGGACTTTCCTATACTTTCCGTAAATCAGGTTAGGAGCTCCCCCTCTGATGTTCCATCAAATGAATCTAATTCCACTACTGTGTCTGGGAAATGTTTTTTAAATTGACTTTGCGAAAGCACAACGTCCATTCTTGTAGACTTATGAGGCTTGAAGTCTTTGAATTTATTTTAAAAAGAGTATACGGCGAATTCAGTTTAATAGATGCCGATTGTGTTTGAGCTTTGTTTTGCTCCCAGAGGCTGGAAATAGAAAAGAATACATAAATCCCTTCTGGATATGTCTACACTCGCACTTGAATTGTTTGTCTTTTTCATATCTGTTCTACGATGCGTGCCGTGTACCACTGTTTTTTGATTGTCTTCCTGTTTGCTGCGGATAATTAGGCTTGATTGTTTCTTTCCTTTTGGTGTTCGCAAGACAAGAAAGACAAAACAAAAATTCTCCTTGATACAACCCTCCAGTCTATATGTTCAGTGCTTATCTGGTTTACCAGAAAATGTGGATGAGATGAAATACAAAATTTCCGTCTCTTTTCTTTAGGGAATCTATGGAGTA
Source organism: Perca fluviatilis (assembly GCF_010015445.1). Taxonomy (NCBI): domain Eukaryota; kingdom Metazoa; phylum Chordata; class Actinopteri; order Perciformes; family Percidae; genus Perca; species Perca fluviatilis. The sequence goes on from NC_053119.1 coordinate 37,305,948, forward strand.
TACATATATTTTTACAAGGAGGCAGAGGGATTTTCTTTGTAGAGAATAGAGAAGCATTACAGGCAAACATTGATTACATTGTAAGGATTTTGCATCCTGTAACAGATGTTAAGCAGAATTTATCATTTTACAGTACTTAAATGGTTTGCTATCATGATAGAACGTTTTCATTGTAGGAAAATAAAGAATAAAACCACTACTACTGGACCAAAAAATGTCTGCTCTCTGTCTATATGCTCCGCTAAATTCGGCTCCATGAGCTACTTCCAGCAGAGTCTCGAGCTTGAGGAATATGATATATTTTGGTCAAATACAAAAGATATGTGTTTTTCGGGTGGGAAAGCATCACTTAAATGATGGCTCCCATCACTGCAAGGAAGTAATGGAGTGAGTGATTTTTGGACAAAGAGTGTGAGAGACAAGGGTGAAGAACGTGAGGCACATAAATGAAGAGGTAAAATGTAGAACACGGAAAAGAACGAGGAGTAGGGATATAATGAGAAGCGTTCATTTGCATACTGCATACTTTATTTACAGCTTTCGTCGGGTGTTCTCATTGATGCTGGTGATATTTCAAAGCACCCCTCAGTTATCACTGTGTTCAACATTGGTGGGAAAGACACCAAAATAACTTGTGCAGACTTATCTTTGATCTGGTGCATACCTTATATAATGGGGTCAGCTTTATGTTCCCACAGCCCTATGTTCCCACAGCCCAATGGTCCCATGCACAGCCCTATGTTCCCACAGCCCAATGGTCCCATGCACAGCCCTATGTTCCCACAGCCCAATGGTCCCACAGCCCTATGTTCCCACAGCCCAATGGTCCCACAGCCCTATGTTCCCACAGCCCAATGGTCCCACAGCCCTATGTTCCCACATTTGTAAGATTTTATTTTCACTGAAAATTAGGCCCTATGTTCCCACATTTCTAAGATTTTTCTTAAAATTAGGCCCTATCTTAGGGTTAGGGTTACATTCCATCTGTAGTCAATTGCTACTGGATAATAGGTTGGGTGTAATTTGCTACCAAATTGGGAGAAAGGGGGATAAAATCTGATACAAATTTATGAAAAAGGAAATGTGGGAACATAGGGCCTAATTTTGGAAAAAAAATCTTAGAAATGTGGGATCAGATCTGTGGGACGACTCATGTAGAGCTTGGCGATATGGAGAAAATCAAATATCACGTTATTTTTGACCAAATACATCAATGTCGATATTGCAGTGTTGGCTATTGGTGCTTTCACAAAATATTAACACGATGAGAGTTTTGATAAATAATCACCGACACTGTGGATACAATGGCTTAAGTGGGTAAAGGCAAATAATAGAACAGCTAGAACAGTCTGGTAAGTTCAGAAAAGTACACCACTTTACTGTAAGGCAGCCTTTAAAACCAGGAAAAGACACTTCATGTGTCACATCATATTACGATATCCAAAATTTAAGATGATATCTAGCCTCATGGGTCAATATAATATCAATACATTGCTCAGTCCTAGACTCATGTACAGAAAGTCTGTCATTCTCCACAGGACAACAAACACTTTGATTTTAAAATTGGAATGGCTTTATCTGAATTAATTTAGAGATTATTTACATTTAATACTAGTAATAATAATTTTTTTTCCCCCTTAGATTTCATGATTTTACTGGCATATGTTGGCACAGCAATTTACCAAGTTCAGTTGTTAGGAAAGGCCCCTCCCAGCTTGCTCTGGATGTTTCTGCAGGTCAGGTCAGGTCCCAGGCCAGGTCTTCTGTTGCACCAGCCAGTGTGACATCACCCACTGTAACATCTCTACATTTCAGTGTGTCATATGCCAAATTATCAAATGTTTGTATACTGCGTATTAATGCTTATTAATGGAGCATGCTAAAGTAAAGTGTTAGCGGTGAATGGGACATGGAACAGTCCTGCCTCAGAAAAGAGTAAGCGAAGTTTAGGATAACAATAGGAAAATTGTCTTGCCCATTGTCTTTCAAACAGCGTACACAGGTGGGTGGTGTGCCGATCGTCTTAGCCAGTGGATTGTAATCAAAACAAGTTTTAAAGGTCCAATATGTAATATTTGTACTGTAATAAATCCAAAAATGACACCAATGCCTCATCAGATATTAAGGAAACATGTTAAACTGAAATACTATCTTTTCTGACAACAATGCTAATGTCAGTATTTTTTCTTTTTGAAATTTACATTCCGTAACGGAATTTATGTTTATGTTTTGGTCTGTGGTTGTTACCAACGGCCCAGTTTGACAGCCAGGCCGGGTTGCCAGATATACCTGGAAAAACGTAAACCCAGCGCGCTACAGCTGTAACGGTAGTACAGCCATGAAAGCAGCTAACAAACGAACAGGATCAACGGAGATAGATTCTACCCGACCTAAAAAAAAAAAAGTAAACGGCATGTTTCTAACAGTTGCGTGACCAGAGACGTAACAACCCCCTGGTAAATATTGGAGATGTATTTGAAAGATGGAGACAGCTTAGAGCCCAAAAGGACGCAGAATTTCCTCCTGAACAGGTAAGCATTAGCTTCAGGCTAATTTATCACAGCCACTAGGGACGGGCATTTTATGTCATTTCAACATTTGTGTACGCGCATTGAATTATATAGCTAGAGTACCCGAGTTGGTTACTCGCAAAAACAGTTGAGACAGTAAAGTGATCCCGACTGGTCCTGGCTAACGCCGCCATGCTAACCCTTTTAACTGCTAACGTTACCGGGAGGACCAGGCAAGCGGGCCATGTCGCTTTACAACGGGTAGTTCAGCAGCTGGAGCCGACAACGGTGAGTTATTTTAAGCCACGAGAGGGGGGCTGTAAATCGGAAAGAGAGGACTATGAGTTTGCAGTGTGTTTAGCGATTGTTGCCGTAATTCTAAGCCAATGAAGTGTGTTCAGTCAGCATGGTGGTGGTATTTTTAGCGTTTCGTATTGTAATTCTAAGCTGAGGAAGTGTGCCTGCCTGGCGTGTGGAGAGGACGGTGAGGTTGTTGTGTTTTTAGCGGTTCATACTGTAATTTTAAGCCGAAAAAGTGTGTCTGTCAGTTGGTTACAGAGCTCCGCGTCGTGTATATATCTATGGCTCCGCGTGAGCACGGGCTTTTATGACTGTCGATATAGCCAGCATAACGTTAAGTACTCCGCTGTGCTATGGAGTAATGTCTGGCTATGTGAGACTAGCATCTAACGTTAGCTACTCTGCTGTGCTGTGAAGTAATGTCTGGCTATGTGAGACTAGCATCTAACGTTAGCTACTCTGCTGTGCTGTGAAGTAATGTCTGTCTATGTGAGACTAGCATCTAACGTTAGCTACTCTGCTGTGCTGTGAAGTAATGTCTGTCTATGTGAGACTAGCATCTAACGTTAGCTACTCTGCTGTGCTGTGAAGTAATGTCTGTCTATGTGAGAAAAGCGTCTAGCAACATTGTTGTGAATGCTGCGGTCTCAGCCTGGCAACCCCCGTGAACTTCGAGTCTGGGCAGTATTTTGAATTGGTAGTGCTGTAACTATTTTAACCGCTAGCTGCCAGTATTACATACAATATTACATATTGCACCTTTAAGTGAGGTGTTGATTAACCTTACTGACGGTTGAAAATAGGCATGATTAGTCCGCTGTCTACTGAATCATACACAAGTTACACAGTAAAACTTTTCATCGGAAAGTTACAGTTATATACTGGCAGCAGCTTCGCCAGTAAACTGCTGTTTATTTACAGTAAGCATGATGTTTTTTAAATGTTAAGGTATTTTAGTGTAAATAGACATACAGTTTCTTACTGTATTATTTGAATTCACAGTAATCAGCAGCAGCAGTGCCATTCCCGCCTTTCACTTTATTTCCCCAAGCTGCATTGGTATTAACAGTAAATACCTGTAATCTGTAACATTCGCAGATAGTGCTGTAATATTATTATTTTCGCCCAGAATGAATTTCCATTTTATGGTCCTGAATAACATTGAAACAGTAAGATACTGTGAGATTGTAGCTGTACATTTACATCAAAGGATTGTAGTGTACATCAGAGATGGGGAAAGCTCAGAGAGGACCTGAATTCTATCAGTTTAGAGATGGAAGGAAGATGAAGGATATAAGCAAAAACAAGCAGCTAAACAAAAGGAATCAGAGAGGAGTAAAAAGAGTTGAAAGAGGAGGGCAAACCGAGTTTGAGCAAGAAGTGATAGGAAGGATAATAGGAAAAGGATAAGCGGTGTAATCTTGCTTTGGCTCCGAAACGAGGAGAAAAAAGAAGGTTTTGGTGCAGGTCAATTCAAGGTGGAGGGAGGGGTGTTTGAGGAGCGTATCAGCGGCAGCCCGTTACTTTTGATGAATGGAGGTCAGCTAGAAAGGAGGAAGGTAGGCTGATAAACGACAGATAAACCGTCAAGAGAAACAAACACAGACCTCAATCCTTTACTTCTATTGACCACCCCCACCAATATGTGTGTGCGGCCCACAAGCCGCCCAACAATAGCTTTAGACACAGGCTGAGTGATAACACAGGCTTGGCGAATCTACGTCCATATACTTTCTCTCTTTATCGCTTCTCGTTCACCCCAGTGCATCGCCGAGCGATGCCAGCCTCCGATAGGCTTGTGTTTAGGAGCCAGCTCCTGATTAGAGACATTCAAACTTGAATTGCATTGCAATTTGCTGTCTTTGAGAGCAAACGGTGATAGCGTCGCCATTCGAAAGTGGGCTCCTACCGACAAGACCTTGACAAGGTGTAACCTCCCTGTCAATGTGGCGCCATTTAAGCCTCAGCAGCCTGTGCATTGTATTGGGTTTCCATCTGTCTCTGCCATGGCCAAGGAGGTTCACTGGGGGGAAACTTTGCTGGGACTATTGTTGAGACACACAACAAACTACTTACAACAAACTCTTAACAAAGACAGGAGGAAGTCACTGGCATATTTATGTAAAACACTCTTTTACAAGTTTACTCACTGCGGCTATTAGACGAAACACCCCTTTCAAGGTGAATGAACATGCCATCCCCATAAAGCCGAACGTGGCCCAGATTGACATGCCAAATCCCAACAGGGAAGAAATAAACTGCATTCAAATGAATTCTGCCGGATAGCAGCTGGTGCCTGCAGCTGACGCTCTTGTTGTTTTTCAATCCCTCACTTCACACCTCTCTCCCCCGTTCCTGCGCGCTGAAGTGAGAGGTGTGTGAGGTGGAAGTATTGACAAGCTTGCCAACAAGAAAAGGGATTTGAGCAGACTGACGGTGAGGAAATGATACTGTCAGGGTTACGCCAGCTCACTTACCACGCAACTCAAACCCCACGCCCCCAGGGATGTTGGATTTGCATCACAATGGGACTTGCCTCCTCGAATAAAATGTAACACGAAAAAGTTTCAAAGTTGAATCCGTTTTTATTGTGGTGTAAGAGAAGTCCTCGTTATGTGGTTGCCAGCGCCATGAAGCTCTTTAGATTGTTTGAATGAGTCACCGGGCCAATTTGGCTGTTGTCCCCTGCTCTCCAAAAGGCGACAATCCTTTTGATGTGCCAGGGGAAGTGTGCTTGTTGTTTGCTCTGCTCTCCTCTAAGTCGGGGGATCTATGAATATAAATAGTTTGGTAAATACACGCTTGGTTTTCATGCTGATGCATTTTTCTGCGACCCCACTACTCTTGCATTCAATGTGAAGCATTTTCGTTTGGTAATGTTTAAGTCAAGGATCTATTGATTACATTGATTTTCAGTTATTTGTTTATTTGTCAGTACTAGAAATTTAAATGCAGCCTAATAACAACCTCTGTGCACCATTAATCTACAACAATACTTTTTATTCATGAGGATGTAGATCGGGTTCCTTTGCGGTACTAATGGGCGCTTAAGCAGAGTGAACTAATACTCCGAACTAATGCTGTGTCACTGCCATATCTCAAGAGATCACAACAGCAGCATGAGTTAGGACTCAGCTCACTCATGGCCACCTTTATTCAGGACGGAACTTTAGGTTTTGTTACCCTTGCAATTTGTGTAGGTCATATATAAATGCCTTTATAGCTGTGTTTCTCCAAACAATTTAATAGTAAGACACACAACTGTATGTTCACGTGATTGAGATTTACTTAATACCTAGTAATTTCATACACAATGGGATTAGAAAGGATGATACCTTCTGTCACTTTGAGTGAGATAAGTTGTGTTTTTAGTAGCTTGCAATGTAACATTAATATGTATTTATTTATTGTATTCGTAAAGGACAACGCACATTAGTTAACATTTCTGTAAATGTGCCAGTGTTAGCCAGCCGGCTCATTTGCAACTGTAGTCCTTTGGCGAGAGCAGCGCAATACTTAGGCATCGTTTCACCAGACAACTAACTCATCTCATCAGTTGTCCTTTTGTGTCACTGTACTTTCAATGACTCCAGTTTAACAGCGGCTTAGCAATGAAGAGTTTTTCCTAGTACTTACAGTACTTTTGTTTGCCTTTGCCTACACAAATACCTTGTCTTCTTCCTCTATATCTGCCTCTGCATCCTTTCATTTCTTTGTGTTTATCACACTGTCTTTCTGCCTCTGCGTTTCCCCTGTTCCTTAGCTTTCTCCTTTATTACTTTCGGAATGTGGCATTCACACGGTGACAACAACCACCCACCAGCAGCAAAGATGTTTTTTTTTCTTCTATCTTTTCTCTTCTCCTTTGTCGCTTGGCTGCTCCTCCTCTATGGCGTGGCTGTGTGTTTACTGCTCCAGTGTTGTTTTACAGGCCCAGCAGGTGTGGCCAGGGTTCGGCAGCCCGGGCCGGGAACCAGATGGTTTCATGACTCGGGTGCTCCATGCCTGGGTAACCTGCCAGCTGCAGGTGTCTGAGGTCCAGCCTGATTGATTCTCTCTCTCTCTCTCTCTCTCTCTCTCTCTCTCTCTCTCTCTCTCTCTCTCTCTCTCTCTCTCTCTCTCACCTGGCTTTCTGGCGTCATCTTGGGCCATAGATGTAGCCAGGCCTGGATGGGCCAGCCAGACCTATACTGAGGTGTGTGCACTGACATTTACGTTGATGGAAGACAGAGGCAATGCAAGATCGAGGGGGAAGGGAAAATGTAGTGTGGGGAAGGAGCAACAGTGGCTGGATGAAATGTCAGGCTGCTGGCAGACTGTCGGGCTGACTGGCTGGATTGCTGGCAAACTATCCGGCATGTTGGCTGGCTTGCTGGATCATTGGCAAATCCATACATGCAGACCTGCAGGCATACACATATGTACAAAAATAGGGGTTAGACAAAATATCAATACAGCAATATTTCCCATGGTGCAGTCTATGTGATATGCAGGTATGCGCCGTATACCCACTAAGAAAGCTCCAAGATTTCCGTATACCCACTTAAAAATGTACAATGAAACGTAATAACATAGTTTTGCGACAGAACTTTCACTTCAGCACGGGTCGAGGAATGTGACCGCAAACTGAACAAATGCTGCAAAACATGCAGAGAGACTAACGTGGTATACCTACTACAATAAACTAGACTACACCACTGAATATATCGGCGTCCTTCGTGCGATACGAGAATCGATACGCTGGTGCCAAATTTCGATATTTTGGTTAATAAAATAAGGCGCTCTGAATAGATTTCCCTGCTCCCAGTGTACTTCGTGGCTTCCCGAGGTGGCGCTCAACACATGAATGAGGGGAAACTTGAACATAAGTTAACTAGCCGAAGAGGAAAAGGTTTTCAACAGGATGGCGGACAGCAGTTTGAGGAAAATAACAGAGGGACCAGCCACGTTTAAGTCCAAAATCTACACTCAATTAGACCAACATGCACAAAGAATATTCTGAAACATGCACAGAGGCATACACCAGACTACAGTATAGGCCTATAACTGTACAGCAGGGATGATCTACATTACCTGATCCACTAGAGTAGGTATAAAGGTCTGACTGATTCATATTCAGCTCCATAGAAAACAATTTGTCACACATTACAGACTCTTTACACACAATTATCTTTGTTTAAGTAGCATTGTATCTTTGATTGAAAAAGAGAGACAGCTGCAGGCTAAACAGACACAAACAGTCTATACTTACAAAATAAATAAAAGGACTGTGCAATATTTGGGTTCTTCAGGCATCTATTTGTCTTGCACAGCTCAATAAAAAAAAAAGACAGACTGAAGTAGATCTAAATAATAAAGACATTAACATGCATGGAAATCACGGACTGAAAGAAATGTGTTCTCTCTTCTTTCCTTTACCTTTCTCAATCTACCTTTCGTTTTATCTCCCACTGTCTGATCGAGTTCACACATACACATACTGGATGTACACATACTCACACATCTCTTCCAACAGCTATAGCACAGCCTGTCTCCCATCTGCCCTCTTCAGGCATAGTGGCCCTCTCCATCTCTATCAGATGCACTGTGGATTCTTGAGGCGCTATTGATTTCCACCAGAGGTGACATTTACTGTGTGCTCTGCCAAGTTATTGCCTTAATCACCTGACTGGTCCTTCACACTTGAACTGAATCAGATGTCAAACTCTCGGGCGATGAGGTGACCCGTTACTGCTCCTCCCGCACGAAAATGATTCGACCGACATCACCGCTACAATAGCAACATCAGCCACCAGAAGCCACTCAGACGTGTGCTCTAGTCCTCCACCTCTCTCATTTCAATCAGTGCTGCCAAAGAACTGGCATTGTAGTCTACATTCTTTTTTCCAAATATCGGAGTACAACAAAGCTCTTTTAATATCTTGATGTTTCTTTCTTGAACTTTTCACTTTATTGCTGGAAATGGACCTCCTAAATGCTGGAGGTAAAGTGTATGGATATTTTCTCTTCCTTGGCTGCCCTTAGAGAGCTAACATAAACCTAAAGACCTGCACTCCTAGTGGTTGTCAATAGATAACTGTATGTTATGTCTTCCCCCCCCCCTTACAAACTGATCTATATGAAACCAACCCCCATGCCTTTTCTCCATCCTTCAGGGCACCTGATATTTCTCTGTCTTTCTTTCTTTCCCCTCTATATTTAAATAGATTATTGCTGTATTGTGATCTAGGTCTGTGATTCCCAACCTAGGGTACTTGTAGGGGTCTAGGCGGTGTGGGAAATATTGTGGAGTAGCTCAACTTATTTGATTAAATAAAGTTTACAGTTTGACAGAAAATACATACATCCACATATTGAGTCGTATTACAGTCGTATAGAGTGAGCTGAAAGTAATGGATAAATGGTTGAAATAGCAAGGGTCATGGATGTAGAAATGGTTAAGATAGTTAACTAAATGTAATGGATAAATGGTGGACTAGCGATAGCAGAACAAATGTGAACTTAACCAAACTGACTTAGACAGCGACGATTCAGCTGCATGAAAAAATATTGTAACATCCACCATTACATCCACTTTTATGTTAAAAAATATTGAACTTAAAGTCAATGCAAATGAACACAGTTGAAACAAAATGGTGTCGATGAAGGGATACACCTGACAGGGTTATGTCTTACTAAAAAAGGTTAGGAAATGTTCTAGGTGATCAGTAACCTACTGTAACTGTTGCATGTTTTATTTTTTGAGCAGAATTATAAATAGCCTATATTGCATTGGGGAAATCATAGTCAAAAATAATTCATTCAAATGGAAACAGAATGGCAGGTGGACATGTGTACTGTACGTTTATTGACCGTATTGGAGCCAAATGGAGATTGGAATGCTCCTGCTCTCTGACACTTATCCTCTGGATTAACGGTCTATTTGCAGTTTGCCTCACTGCCCTCTCTCACTTTGTCCCGTTAAATGCTTACACATTTATTTATCTTTTTGGCTCTGTGACGATCATCTCATTAAGCTGGCTCACAACTCACAATGTCCTGCTGGTCCAGCATTGCACTAGCATGATAATTGTTCATGCTGGATAGATTGTTTTTTCGTGTAACCACGGCTCTTTGTTTCAAAACTGGACCACAGTAATCTCTCTATGTAGCGCTCTGCTGTGGCGAAGTCACACCGAGCCAATCACTGCAGAACAATGATCTCTTCACAGAGACATCAAACAGGCAAGATACTGAAGCAGAAACGGAAAGAAATCAATTAATGTCTCTCGCTGGACCCCTCAGGAGAAAACACTTTTTGATTTGTGTCCGACGCACATTTTTTTTCTGTGTATGTTGTGGCGTGCGTGTGTTGGTGTACAGCTGGCAGTCCTGTTCCTATTCACTGCCTGCACTGAGGATTCTCAGTGAGTATTTCTATGTCGATATTCAAAACCTTCCTTTCCATTTGTCTAATGGGTAACTAGGCCATGGTCTTTTTTAATTTTTTTTTTCTGGACCACATTACCTGACATTTATTTTGCACATTTTGTTCAATATAGTCAGGAAACCTCTCATCCCAAAATGAAACCATTGAATATGGCTGTGCAGTGCATTTAGTGGTACAAAAATCTTATATTTATCAATGCAAGATTCAGCAAGAAGTACAACCAAACCCCACAAGCCGGAACATGTCACTGGGACATGCAGTGCAAATCATTTCAAGAGACAAGCTGACAGATAATTGAACTACTGCATATATGACCAATAACAATCCACACAGGAGAAGGAATAAGCCTTCAGCAGGTCGCGCATACAGGGATGAATGCGGAGCAGCTAAAAGGTCTTGTTTAGAATGACTGGGGATCTTAGTGTCTACAACAGGCCTGGGTTGCACAAGGTATTCATAGATCCATTAGTAAGTTTGTGTGTCATGAGGACTGAATAAAAAGCAGACTTGACGGGATATTTTTTTAAAGGTCCCCTGTTATTTTGTCCCCGTACTGCACATATCGGTCAGGATGCAGTTTTAATGTAAAATACAAACATTAGATTACGTGTTCATCACAGACAGTCTTAAAAAGTTAAACTTTGAATCAGGCCCTGTGGGTACACCCATGCTCATATTCATGTTCACCTAGAAACAGATGTGACTGTTTGCTTTTAATTGCAGACTAATCCTTGTGTGCTGATAACTGAAATCCCACTATACATAAAACAGCCGACAATCTTAAACACATATATGAATCAAATCGTTTCATGTGGGTTGCATACGGTCCGGGCATAAAAGCAAAACAAGTGCACAGAAACATGCATGCACACAGACACAAATACAAAAGCCTAAAGACAGATATGGATCTCCTTCTGTGAAATAATGCCCACACGTTGTGCTTCTACATCCTTTGAGATTATATTTTAATTAACTCTTCTTGTGTCAAAGGGATTTTTTCCCGAGCGGTAAAAAGATAAACATTGTTGATAAAGTGCCTCAATTCTTTCTGCTAGGCTTGGATGCTATGAACTACCCTTAATGCCTAGTACATTTTCAAATGGTTTCCTGATGGCGAATATGTGCCACAATAAAAGTCCCCTTTGCAACAACATTGTCATTAGCATTGCCTTGCCTTAATGCTTTTGTTGTCCTGCTGTGACTCACTGGGGCTGGATTGTAATATTTCTGCCTTAATGGACATGAAAATGGGTGTTCATGTTGTTGAGTCCTGTTGAGAGATGTGTGTAGTGTGGTGTGTTAGCAGGTATCCCCCTGTATGTGTGTGTGTGTGTGTGTGCATATGATAATGTCTTTTTCTGTATTTGCATGTGTGCCTCATGTACCCTTGCCATGCCGACAGGCTTCTGGCCCTTTAGTCAACTTGATCGAGTTCATGGACCAACAAGCATTGTATCCTACAATGTCAGGAAGCCTTGTGAGAGAATTGAATTACCATTTTGACACCTGCAGGAAAAGCACCAAGTCCCCTGGGTGCAGTGATTACTTTGCAGGGACATTACATGTAATGACCTCTACGGCTGAACGTCTGCCAAAGCTTGTTCATCACGCAGACAGATCTCCATAGACAGCCTAGACGCTGCTGTGTGAAAGTCTTGTAACTGACATGATGTGTCATATACAGTAACTGTCATTCCAAATCCAATGAAATTGTTCACTTTGTCTATGATTTAGATGTTTCCCATTAACTCTGGAAGATGTTTAAGGTTTTATCAGTTCCTAATAAATTATAGTGGAATAGTCATTGTTATATTCTTGGTTCTTGATGTAAAGCACTTTGGATACCTGCTGGATGCTGTAAAGCGTTGTATAAATAAATGCTGATTGATTGATTGATGGATTGATTAGCTGTTAACATGTTTTTAAATGAATACTTTAGTGATATTGACATAAAGATAATTACCCTCTAATAATAAGACACGTGACGTGAATGGGCCTTAGCAAAGTCTCCCTTCAGTGTCCTTTGTCTTGCTCTGAAACAGCCCATTGACATAGAAGAAGATTGATTTCTGCACAGCTCTTGCATAAGGATGAGAAACATTTGGTGCTGTGTGCAATTGATGATCCCTATATCGATCTTGGTAAGATTTCTTGAAACATTATTTCCTCGTCTAAATGAAAATTATACTTCTTCATCTTCTTTTTTATTAGGGGAACACGTAAAGTTAAGACAATATATTTAAATACATTCACACTTTGTTTTCACAACTCCACATATATTTAGACACATACATGTCTTGTGTTAAGTCAATAGTTTAGCTACTTTATTTCCATACAAGATAGTTTTTAAAATAATAGCCAAGAAAGACATTTATTTCAGCTTTTATTTACAAGCACAGATTTTCAGTGGGTCAACAGTTTAAATACACCAAGTTGACTGTCTCTTTAAACTGTATGGGAGATTCTAGAAAGTGATGAGAGTTATTTTGGAAGCAAGTTATCATTATTAGAAGCTAATTATGAAAGCACCTGTGTTTTAATGCGGAGGTCACCTGTATTTAAGGACCTATCCTTAGTCAGTGCCTTTCGGCACCTGATACCATGGAAAAATCCAAGCAACATAGACAAGACATCAGAAAAATAATTGTGGCCCTCCATAAGCCTGGTGCCTCCTTCTTGGCTATAAAGTAGAATTAAAAGGTACCCTGCCACACAAAACGGTTTTAACTTGCATTTTTTGAAATATGTTTGGTTTGAAGGATGTTGTTAGCCAGGCTCTCATTGGCTAGCTGATAGCCAATCAGAGTCAAGCAGCTTAGCTCGTTGAATATTAAGTAGAACTGGCACAAATCGAGCTGAGTCTTCCTGTAGGCTTTCTATACCACGCTAGAATGGCTTGAAACAAGGTAACCAAGGCATTTGTTCCACAAAAAATGTTACAGAGTCCATGGTAGAACTTCAGACATTACCACAAAGTCATGAAATACATGTGGCAGGGCACCTTTAACACAAGAAGTGTAAGACATAAGACGCTTTATTGTCATTGCACCACTGTCTGACAGTATTATAACAAAATTACATTGGTACTTCCTGAGAATTAAAAGACAATCACAACAGACACTAAAAATGTTTAAAAAAAAAAAAGAAAAGAACATTTTTAAAAAGGTAGTATGTATTGGAGTTGGTAAAAATGTAGTTTAAATGCCATTACCATAGGTGTACCTACATATATGGCCTCAGGTAAGTGTGTTATAACCATCGAAAAAGAATGAAAGTAGAACGTACATTGAACTGTTGGCGGTGGTCATTTGAATTGTTCAAGAGAATATGGCGATTGTTGTTAGTTCTTATGGTGACAACACATGTCAATGGGGCCGTGAAGTGTGTCACACTCACTAGTTTGTTTTCTTGCTGACTTACCAATATAAATATGAAGCAATTACATTCAGCAATCCTCAATTCCTCTCTAGCAGCAGGGTAACGGACATAGTGCACCAGAGACTTCTCTCCATGCTTTGTGCTAGTTCACTGCTTGTTTGTCGCAATACCTTATGTCAAAAAGTCCGTGACTTGCCGCAAGTTGGTTTATATGTAAGTTAGCCCGCTCCGGTAGACATAAAAATGGTCCGCCGCTTGAATGGGAATGTCCGCTCTACTCTCATTTTAATTCTATCGTTATAGCTCTATGACGGAAAGAATCGATTATTTTTTTCCTCATTTAGGCACTCTTGATATGTGTGAGGGAGCTGCTAGAGGAGGGGTCAAGAGATATGAGGATGAGCAGGTGGGATGTCACCGGTTGACAGATGGCTCAGTTTGGCAGATACGCATCACGTATGCCATACCGTATGATGTATCTAATCACAGCCCCTACTGTGTGAGGATAACCCAGCAATAGTTGCTTGAGTGTTTATTAAAAAAAAAAACTGTTTAATTGTAGATACAGAATTTTCACGTCCTACATTTTTTCTTTTTCTTCTTCTGATCAAAATGCAACATTTACACATGACATTTTACCCAATCACTAGAGGAATGCTAGAGAGAGCTAGAGGGCATTATGATGGCGGAAATTTTACTGTGATCACTAAGGCATTAAATCCCCCTCCAATCTATCATCTCCACCCTTTCCCTGTGATTTCAGTCCAATATGGAAACCTTTTCACAATGTTGATGGATCTGTTAATGATCAGTGGGTCCCTTCACTTACTCTCTCTTTCTTTACAGTGTTTCACTAGGCTAATGGTTTCTCAGCACACATGCTAAGCTGACCTACATACTGTGGGATTTATTTTTATTTTTTTCTCCAGAAAATCATTTGGGTTTGTTAGGTGTGCTCAAATCATTAAAAGTTTGCTGTTTCCAAGCTGCATCTGTAGCATGTCTGTCAATTTCTGCAACACACATAATTCTGCTTGCTTATTGTAACTCTGCTTCCTTATTATTGCTCCAGATACTACAGCCTCCAAGGTTGTTCAGCTTTTGGGGTCCCTTTCTTCAGCTATGGACCTTTTTCATGGCAGACATTTTGACTTGTCATATTAGGAAAAGCACAGCTGAAATTGATAACCTTAACGATGGCTCAAATCCATCAAGTGTCCCAGTAATCTATTTCAGTGAGTCAGCATGCACAATACCAGGGACTCTCCTAAGTGGAATGCAGACATCATTAATGGTTTTGAATACACCTGCGCTTTTCATACTATGACATGTCAAGATGTCTGCCGTGAAAAAGGTCTATACAGCCCAAACTCTGAAATCTGGGTGTTTATATTTGATCATAATGTTTCTTGATCAACATATGAAATCACTATCCTTCACATGGTTCCTTCAACTGAAAATATTGCTAAACTTAGAGCTGTTGCTTCGCAATCTGAGTTTGAGATGATCATTCATGGTTTTATGTCATCCCGGCCTGATTACTGCAACTCCGTTTTCACCTGCCTCAGCAAGTCGTCCCAGGACCGTCTACAACTGGTCCAGAACTCTGCTGCAATGCTGTTGACCAGGTTCACCAGGATGTGGCACATCACTCCTATTTTATTCTTGTTACATTGGCTTCCGATCAAGTTTAGGATCCAATTTAAAATTCTTGTTCTAAAGCCTTGCATGGTCAGGCCCCTGTTTATATCTCTGACCATCTGTACGCTACTAACAGGTCCGTCAGGTCTTCTAAGCAGGGATTACTGGTGCTCCCACGCACTCGTTTGAAAACTAAAGGTGACCGTTCCTTTGAAGTGGTAGCTCCGACTCTGTGGAACGCCCTTCCTATTAACTTACGTTCTGCAGTCTCGGTTGATACTTTTAAAAAGACACACTTGTTTGAACTAGCTTTTGTCTCATGTTTGTAACTTTGGGTTTTTAGTCTTTTAATCTTTTACCTTCATTGGTATTTTATTCATTTTCGCTTGCTCATTTTCTGTTTGGATCCTACAGTATTTTAACAAACCATCATGTGAAGCACTTTGTGACTTTGTCTGTAAAAAGTGCTATATCAAATAAACGTATTATTATTATTATTATATTCTAAAGTGGTTCTAACTAGTGTAATGATTCCAAATAGCAGCTATTGCCAATACACAAAGAGTTTGAGGTTACCTATCTCTTGACCCCACCCGTTCGCTCATAACAGAAGCGAGGCTTCTCACTATTGAAAATGCTCTCCTTAAGAAGACTGTCCTTACTCCAGCCAATGCTAGCAGTCACGAGGCTTGTGTTAAAGCACTTAAATTCACTATGAATAGGATTGACGCAGCGCCACTCATCATTCAAGCTCTTCATTTTCTTCATGTAAAAAAGGTGCTCTGGTGAGACACAAGGGTTACTGGATACAAAACCATACATTGTCTTTCAACAAAGTGTGTTAGTGCTTTACTATCGAGTTACACCAACTACCATGTTACACTGACGCCAACCTAAGAGGTGCAGCTCAGACAGAGCAGTTGCATCCAGTCTGTAATCAATCAGATGCATGCAAGCGCACATTCCTGGTGGTGTCTGATTGTTGTAATGCAAGAAAAATTGATTCTCACTGTGATAACAGTGAATCCTACTATTGTAAACCACTGCGCAGTATTTTGTTGTCTGATAAACCTACAAACATATTAACCCACACAGCCCCCACCATTGTCTGGCTGTTTTGGGCCGAACGCCCACTTATGCATGTAGCCCGAGTGGGGAGTTTTTTACTTGGCAGCCTGGCCTACAATAGAGATTATTTAATGTAAAAGAGTTAGCTGAGAAGCCCGAGGCACAAAACACACACATCCGTATCCGTACCTGAGACTGGGCTTTTTTTGGAAAACCTTTATTTAGGGTTGGGCAGCTGATGAGTTATGGGGGTTTGCTAACCTGATGCTCCAGATTGTTTTGATGGTTCTGTGTGTTACACAGAACCATCTGAGAAGTCAATGGAAACTGTTTGGGAAAGGGCAGGCACTATATCTGACTGGTGATTTAATGAACTGTATAACTGTCTGTTATGTCCACCATTGTTGTTTTGAACAGAAGAGACAAGACAAAGACAAACAGTCGCTGCCGTCACACACACCTAAACCACACCCGTAGCTGCCAGTGGCTCCTCACCGGACACTGATTGGTTCGGTTAGCTGGTAGTTCAGACACAACGTCATTGCTTAAAGCCTGACAAGATCGATTTTTGTGTAATATGTGATTCCACGGTTCGCTCGTGATCTCATGATCTCGCGAGAATCTAGCTGCCGTGCAAGGTAATGGCTTCGAGGCTGTGGACGGTTATGCTATTATCTTGGTTAACTAAAAACGTGTAAGTTATGCCAACATGCACTCTTGTGCCATTGTGTTTTAAAGTAATTGTAACTTATATTTAGGGTTGGGTATCGTTTAGATTTTTACGATTCCGATGCCGAACCAATACTTTTAAAACGATTCCGATTCCTAAACCGATTCTTCAAAAACTGAAAAGGCTTCTACGTCCGTTTTGGTGAGCCCAGAGGGAAAATATGGAATTTTAAAAGTAGCCTACATTTACGGTAGCTAGCTAACGGTAGACTACAGAGAAAGTGTGATATTTTTACGTTCGTTTTGGAGCGACCAGATAAAATATTTCAGTCGACACGTAAAGTGGAACCTAAATGAGGAGCCAAAATTTGCGGTCCGATTCCTACCGGTTGTGTACCCAACCCTACCTATATTATATATATTTTGAACATGAGATCTGTCCCAGTCTGTCAATCAATTCCTGTAACATAAAATCAATAAATCTGCCTTCCCTCTTGGAGTAGGCTACAGGATTGAAGTTTCAACCTGGAATTATAACTGCAAGCTACTATATTTTTGACCCAAATTTAGTCTGACCGACTACGTAAGCTTTACATCTGAAGTAAATGTAATGCATTGTACATTTTCTTGAGAATTGACCACAGTGCATGCAGTCATCCTAGCTATCTTTTCCAGTTGACTGTAAGTGAACTTGCACATGAATAACGTGAGTTCAATTTTAATGACTTGTCAAAACAAAATACACGCCGCTAAATTCAGTTATTCACATTATTATTTACTATTCACAGACCAAACTCAACTGCAACTCAGATGCATACAACAGAGTTGTAAGTTTTGCTCTGCTGTGTATCTGCTGTTACCGTTCCTACCATTCTCCTCTCTGAGAATCACTTGAAACCACACCATAACAGTCTGTTTCCATGGGAACACCCACCCTTTGTTTTTCAAGGGGGTTAAAGTGCTTTTTTTCCCTGCATTATTTTTTAAATTGAATAAATGTAATTTGAAGAGAACATGGGTCAATGAAAAGTCAAGGAACTTTTTAGTTGTCCAATTTGAATTGTAAAACAATAAAAATAAATTGGCATCTTCATTTTCCTTTCCCAGTGTTAAGAGAAAAAAGAGAAACTATTAAACACATTCTTTTTTTTTTAAATGAAAAACATTAGTTATTCTATCCTCCTGTCTGTGCCGGTCAGGTTTTTCTGCTCACAAACCGTGTGTTCATGTGCATTGATTTGACTTGTCCTTTGTTCTGTGTGTTGCAGGTTGCCCATGTAGGGGGCCAAGAGGATGGAGGCCATGAGGGCTGTGTACCTGGCTTCCAGGTCAAACACTACCAGGTGGCGTACAGTGAAGCTTTCCAGAAAGGCCAGGCACTTATACAAGGTCAGTGCACACGGACCGAACAAACAGAACTTTTTGTGCTTTGATTTAAAGCTTTAGTGCGTGACTTTTCATATATTAATGAACGTCCGTTACATTCAAGCCATTGTCATATGAGTTGCTACAAAGCTAATTAAGACTATCATCTCCACACAACGCTCTCTGTATTTCTCAGTATGGCTATGTTTTAGAAAATGGTGTCGTCCGGTGAGTTTCGTGTGTAGAAAATTGAGCGAAGATAATGACCTCTTCTGAAGAGTCCATCATGTTTTTTTAATTCCTCCGTGTCCTC
This sequence comes from Perca fluviatilis, assembly GCF_010015445.1. Classification (NCBI taxonomy): domain Eukaryota; kingdom Metazoa; phylum Chordata; class Actinopteri; order Perciformes; family Percidae; genus Perca; species Perca fluviatilis. The sequence continues at coordinate 37,324,621 of NC_053119.1, forward strand.
CTTGGCTACTAGCAACTGCGTGGGGGAGTGCGCGATCATGGTAGGCTTGTATCATGTGGACGCGCCGACAGTTTTGTTGTCATCACTTAGAATTCCTCATTATGGAGACAGAAACTACGCACTATAGCCTTAAAGTTTACTCTAGAGCAGGGGTCTTCAACGTGTTTAGGCCAAGGACCACTCAGCTGAAAGAGAGACGGAGCAGGGACCCCTTACCATATATAATGTATAAAATTGAGTTGCGCATTAAACTGGGCCTACAATAACGTGTAGGGCTGCCGAGGGCCTTTAGATATACTTTTTTTATGGTGCATACAATACTAAGGTGTTAAAATAATAATTGTTGACATATTCATATATTTATACATCATGTTTTAATGTTAAAATGTGGAAAAGTAACAATCTTTGGATGGCTACCTTATCTACAGTAATATCTACAATAAGACTATCATCAATGTTGTGTTAATTAAAAAAAGATGTATGTTAACAAATAAGATGTTGGATTCATGTTAATGTATATTTTCAGACACATACTGTATATATATGTATGTGTATATATATATATATATATATATATATATATATATAATATATATATATATATATATAATTACATTTTTTTTAAACTATCATACAATAATTTGGTGGCCCCCCTGCAGCAACTCTGAGGACCCACTAGAGGTCTTCACCGGTCTACTCGAATGCTAGAATCTGAGACCCGACCTGGTCCCAGGTCTGTGAGTGAGGGCCCATGCTCAGGAGGTGAACGAGCAAACGTATAGTTATTAGTTTAAAAATTCGCAAACAGACGAAGTATCGTGCCTATGATTATGCTAGATGCCACAAAACTATAAAGCCAATTCGAAACGAGCCACGTTTGTTATGATCCGTCACCGTGACAGCAAGTGGACTTTAAAAGCTGAAATAACGATTGGGTTAACCCTGCTGTTTCAATCAAATTGTAAGTTAATTTTTTTTTTGGTTTACTTGTTAATAGAGAAGAGAAAAAAAAACTTTATTTGTCACATACAGTACAATGTAGTGAAATTCAATCTCTGCATTTAACCCATCCTAAGCATTAGGAGTGCGTCTGTACGTGCGTGGGTGCGTGCGTGTATAGGTTATTTTGTTTTTCACATTCATTAGAATTAATGTGAATTCATGTTACAAACAGGAGATAGGACAGGCTGTGTCTTAGCCCCACAAAGACAACAACAACAACAACAATATAATTTGTGTCTGCAAATAAATTATTCTCCTTGATTGGATGAAATTCACAAAAGTCTCTCTTCTTTGCCTTCTTCTTTTGTTCCTTTTCCCGAAGACAGCTTTGGGCTGTTTTAGTTAAGCGTGCGTGTGTTGTGTGCTCATATGCATGTGTTTGCCTTGTGCGCCTTTATTTTGCCGCAGCTTCATAGTCCCGGTACACCAGCTACCATGCTCGAGTCGGCTTAGCCTTTCGGAGAACTCAGTCCCCGAGAGCCTTGGACTTGCATTTTTATTTTTTTTTATAATGCAGAAATATGTGTTTGATCTCAGCAGGTTTATAATCAAACCGTTAAAGGATTGAGAGGAAGTTGAGAGGAAGGTTATGGAGGTTCATTGCAGAGTGGTCGCCGTTGTGGAGGCTCGGTTCCATTTCTTAGCAAGCAGCCTTGTCCCCCCCCCCCCTTACTGACTGCAGTTGCCGGTCACATTCCCCGCAGACTACTGCATTGCGAAACTCAGTCCACAGAAGTCCAATCTCAACTCCATATTGCAGCCACAACTTATTGGTCCAATCTGCTCCTGTGGGACCCTCCGGCAATGCCTACCTGCACAGCTTCACTTTGTCTCCATAGAGATCAGCAATAATATCTGCTGGCTAGCAGCTCCTCTGGGGTTGTGATTATGGCCGCCGGCACGTCTCTCCACAGATATCGACAAGGTGCAGTCAGCTAACGGCAGTTTTAAAGCGGAGCACCTTTTCACCGATTCAAATGCTCAATAATGAATTCACTTTTGCACGGAGTTTGTTGTTTTACGTGTGCGATGTGATGAAATACAATGGAAATATGTAAATTCAAATGGTAATAATTCATAGTTTGTTAACGCAGTCTGTCATTTATTGTGCAGCTTGTTTTCATTCCCCGCTCGTTATTCAGCCACTTTATTTATTTCATCATCCCACTGTGTTGCTCTCCACATCACGAGGCTACATTGGAGGAATACCATTACCTACTTTAATGACATGCACACAATGTGCTGTATCTATATACACAGGAGTAACACATTTACTTCCTTCATGGCTGGAGTGGCATGCAGTGCCTGTAGAGGTGTTCTTGCATGTGAAGGATTATAAATTAAGATCTGAAACCCTCAGGCACTCAGGCCTCCGATTCTGATTCCAATTACATTACACTCTAAATCATCCCTCTTAAGTGTATTCGTTGGATGATCACTTAACTAGTGGACTGAAGTAAATTACTGAGATGACAGAATAAAGTTAACACTTCGTTAGTAACAGCATTTTACAAATACACATGCTGGCCATAACTGTGGCCACCAAGTTATGAGCAATAGTTACAAAGTTCCACTCCTTTTCATTCTCTCTGGGTGTAGTCCTCCTCTGTGTCCTCAGAATGGGTGGGATTGCTTCATGCACACCAGTCCAGTAGAAGTCTGGTTTCACTCCAAATGGGTTGACAGAATCCCCTGTCTTCCTCCTCTTCCCCTTTTTCGTGACCTTTCCTGTGTTCCTGCTTATCTGCACCCTTAAGCTATAAAGGCGTTAACAAATTTTATGACTTCGGCTTAAAAGGTGCAGTAGGTAAGCCTTATAAAACTAACTTTCTGTCATATTTGCTGAAACTGACTGAAACTCTACTGTTCCATTAGAACTGCATGAAGCAGGTCATTTAAAAAAAATCTGGCTCCTCTGGCACCACCTACAACCTGTAGTGCGATTCGCAAAAATGCATTCATTCTCCCTTGTGGGGGGAGGGGCTTATGAGACCGTTTTGGGCTTCAGCAGAAAGGGGCGAGGGACTGAGAAGTTGTTGATGTTCAAATTGTTTGGCTATCTTCCCACCTACAGCACCTTTAACTTTCTGTGCATCAGGGACATTCCTTGAACCACTTCCTCAATGACTAACACAGCTCTTTTGCAACGAGCACATACACACAGATAGGCACATTAGACACTTATACTATAACTTGAATAATATGATACCTTTAGGTAAAATACATGTCTAAAATAATAAAAATATCTTTCACATGGCACAGCCTTTTTATTTATTAATTTTTTTTAAAGTGGCACGCCACTGAAAGTCAGCTTTTCCAACTGAAAATACATAGTTTCCTACCTACACAGCGAAATATGACAAATCTGAGCATTTTCTCCTTCAATCTATTTTTTCCTGCTTTATTGTGTTTGATTCGGTCAGCCAGTGATGCATTTTGTCATCTGGAGGCTCAGTGGCGCGTGTAGTAGGAGACAGAACTCAGTTCTGCTTTAGTGCTCTGCTCTGGGACCAGAGTGGTTCTATTACCTCGAATATGCTCCTGTCAGCAGAAACACCTCTCACCATGGGGGGTGTCCCAGTGCTCACAAGTCATGGACAGAAGCATAGGCATGCCAGTGTTCACACACAATGCACTTACTCGCACACACATCCAAACATAAATATATGTGCATGCTTAGAGGGGATATTCATGAGACACACAAAGATGAAAGCTTGCATGCATACTGCAACCTGTGTTGTTGTTTTGTTTACAGCTGCACATAACTGCACAATAACACAAGTCCAAAATACGGTTTTTGATCATAGTAAGTGTCTCTTTAAAATTCCAAGCACTTGCACTTTGCAAAATGCCTCAGGAGGTACTGGCATGTCGAAAAATCAACATATAAAAGTACAAAGGAAACAAATAAGGCACATGATTTCAGCATTCAGCCTGAAATATGTGTAGGTAGTTCCATAACAGTGATCAAAGTGATATAACATTATATGTACATGTCAGTGGGTCAGTTTTGTGCATATGTTTGCTTTTGTGTGTGTGTATGTGATTTAAAAGGAAATGGAAAAGGGAATGCCACACGCATTCAGCAATATGTATGAATTTCAGATTGAGTGTTGATACTATTTTACCTTCCGTCCATTTAGTTAAATTTGAACAAATTGTCTGCTGAGTGTGAGCATGATTCACACTGAGTGCCAGAGGCTGCAGCCAGGCCCAGTGACACATGCAGATTTATGTAAATTCTGCTCAGCCCTGTGCCACCTGCTGTAGACCTCCCTGTGTAATTACCGTTGAAGGGGCGGTCTGTTAGCGAGAGATACCTGTTGGCGCAGCCCGGGGGTTCAAGGACATCCATCTCGTCTAATGGCCATATCTGAGAAGCTAGCGCACGCACGTATTGTACAGTGTGCAAACATTCACTCTTTCTCTGGCTTTCTCACTCCTGCTCCTCCTGTTCCGTTTGCCACTCCATCATGAACATTTCCTCTCTCTGGTCCTGGTTTTTCTACTTGTCTTTTCGGTTTTGTTTCTTCCTCCATTCACTCCAGCTCTCCTCCTGCTCAGCTGGTCGCATGCTTACATGAAAAATTGTTGCATCTGAAAAAAAGAAGTGTATATGCAAAAGAAAAAGCATAGGTCAAGGGTGGCCATGGAGCACACGTCTCTCTCTTTCTCAACTCGTGAGCTCCGACGACTCATCATTTCAAACCGCATAAATGTCAGTCCCTCCAGAAAAATGCAATTATGTGATCGCATAATCAGCCAAAGTCCGCATATTTATGCGGGGGCCCCATTTTTTCAAATACGCCGCACTTTCGCTGCATAAATTGTCGATTTCCGCGCAAAATATGCGGGGCTTGCATGATTTCATAATCCCCGCATTTTCGTTGCAAAAAAGTCACATATATCTTAGCAGAAAGTAGAAAAATGTTGTTTACTTCACACAAGAGCAGCCATTTTCCCATGTTGCCATGGGAACATTATGAAGTGACGTAATTACGCAACGTGAACATCATCGAAAAGCAGGGTGTTGGAGGAATCCCTTTTTTTCTCTTTTTCATCAAACCCCAGTTTTTGCAAGTTCACTCAATTTCATCGCATAAAATTGCATAAATATCCCGCATATTCCATCGTATTTCTTAAGAAAACGTGCCGCATAATCAAGGATTTTTTCCCGCAACAATCACAAAAACACTCCATTTATACCATTTGCTCCATTTATACCCTTGCTAGATTGTGTGATTTGTGTGTTCTGTCGATTGTGTCTTATTTCAATCAGTGAAACTGACCTAATGCTCATTTGAGGTTAACATTTATCCACTTCCTGTTTTGCCCTTGACACCGTCATCGTTTGTCATGTCAAATCACTTTTAATCCAAATATCTGGACGTGATTTGAAGGATTACACAAAAACCTGTACATCTGCACTGCTAGATTGAAGTGTTACACAATTAACCTCACATTGCCTAGAGCCTACAGCTCAATTTGAAAACCCTTGAATACAAAAAAAAAAAAAAAAATCGAAAAGTCCGGAAATTGCTTTTTCGCAAAGGAGTTGAGTTTACTAAGGTGTAAGAGAGGTTTAACCCGATGGTGAGGACTGCCATTTTTTGCTGACTAATGAATGAAATGAAAAATGGACTCCAATATATGAAATAACAGTGCTCAACGGACTTCATCCTTTATTCGATTAATATGCAATGCTGTCAATTCAACGGCTTTCTCCGTTTCAATGCAACAGCAACCACTGCAGCGAGACAACACATTCTGTTGATCAACAGACTGTTTTTCTAAAAGAGACATGTCTTAAAATCAAAGAAGGAATTCAAATGCGGGCTTCACCTTCATACATTTTACAAAAAGAAATGTTTCTTGAGCGTGTTTCACATACCAAACGACGTCTCCACAGGGTCGAGACGCATTAGGGAGGCCAGGTGGTGAATGACATTTACTGAAAGGATAAATTAGGTTCTGAAAAAGTTACTTTATTCGTTCTCTCTCAGTGGGTTCTGCCATGGTGAAAAACGAGAAATACAGCAACGGGATGTATTGATTCTGAGATGGTGTTATAGCTCACCTTAGTTTTGCGAGCTGTTTGTTTCTTGCCTTGCCGCTGCCTTCTCAGAGGTGGCAGTAAAGTTGATGCAGTTTGCTGTCACCGACCTGGCAGGCTGTCAGAAATAATGGCACTTCATACTATCCGTAACGCAGTTAGTGTGCAGAAAGTGAACTTCTTCATGAGCATTTATTGCCAGCATGCCGAAGACGTTACATTCTGTTAATTTATGCAAACCTTAGGTGAAACTACGGTTTGAATTCTATGGTGTACTGGGAAGCTATAGGGCATACGATGCCGAAAGCCAATAAAAATGTGAAAAAGAAATGAGAGCCACCTTATCTGTACCCTGCAGAGCAAGACCATGGCTCTGTGTGGCTGTTCCCACCAATCCCACCACCAAACATGATTACTCCTAAAAACATGGCAGCCTTTAGCATTCTCTGTAGCATCACTCACATCCCTTAATTAAGCATTCCATAAGATGTGACTTTAAAAACATATACACAAAGGAGGTGGGCCTCCAGGCTTGGCATTGCAAGCAGTAAGACCTCCACTCTATGTTCGGCAGTAGTGTGTGGACTCTCCTGGCTGGCACTAGGCCCGAGGCATATTAACTGCACTGAGCTCAGGAAGACCTCCTTGTTGGCACGCTTCTTGTCGATCGCTCGTGTTGCCTCCGACTTTATCATCGAGGCAATTTAAAAGTGCTTGAATTTGGATATAGCCTAGTGGTTTTAGATAAATTGGACAAATGGAACAGCTCTCTCATCTGTTTATAATGTATTACTCACTGCATTCTGTTATCGAACCCATCCATCCCCTTAACCCTTTTGCGTTGTCATTGAGTAGCTCATTATTTCCCTGCTGTTACTTTAGACATGCAGCTATCCAATGCTCTCCAGTAAAACATTGCATTATATCTACCGGCTAGCACAATAAGAGCATATTTTATCCACCTGCTTATTGATGTGGCTCAGTAAAATGCCATTGTGTTTCGGGGCCTATAGCCAAGTGTTTTTGTGTTGTGGCATTTGCATAAACTAAAGCAAAAAAAAAAAAATCAATTATAACGGAGATTCCCTGCATGGAGAAAGAGAAAGGCTATAAACAGACAACCTGTATTGTGAGTTAGGAAAAGCTGAGTCCCACACAGTGGTGCCCTACTTATTAATGCTGGCAATATAAGCTCCCTTGCATACCCTCAACCCACCACTGCCACCACCTCGCTCAATGCCACCCCAAGCATTCACCTACTACACCCACTCTGTCATCCAGAGACTGCGGGAGGGATGGATTGATGTTCTGCCCCGCTTCGCTCTGCATGGCAGGGTGCACATCCTGATCGTGCCACTCTCACGCCTGTAATGGAGCAGCATTTATTACCTTCTGTAGCCCGAGTCATCAGGACCTGCAGCTTCTTTTCCGGTGTATTTTTAATTTGACCATAAATCAAGGTGCTCTTTTGACAAATGACTGTAATTACAGGAAAGGCCATTACTGGTAGGGGTATGCAAGTGTGTGTGTGTGCACTTGTATGTGAGTGTGTGGGCGGGTGTTTCTACATACCTTATGTTTGTGAATCTGAGCATTGTATGTACAATATGTTTTCCATGGGCGTGGTATTTATTTGTAACAGGTAAAGAGTGAACAAATAGCCCGAATCCCTGTGGGTCCCTGGTGGATCTGGCTAACTGCTACAGTCGAGCCTATACGGGTCAACTTGTGACCGGAAGCTGCTGGTAGATGGAATTAGGTAGGAGGGCTATGATGAGAGGAGGAGGAATTGATGATGCAGAAATAGGAGAGTAAATGGTAGAGGAGAGGACAGGAGAGGAGAGAGAGTGGAACTGAAGTGGCAGCAAATCCTGACCGACAAACATTGTTTTGGCCATCATTTCTATTCTCACCAAGTTAATTGCTGACATTTGGGAACATTGGGACCGAAAATCTCAAGGGGAAAGAAACACAAGGGGTCAGACAGTCCATGCAAGTTCTAAACTTATTTGGAAGAGTAATGAATGTGAACTTTAAAATGATTATCCAAACTGTTAACTGGCTCCACTTTGACCAACTGTGCTTCCCTGAGTTGTACACATACAAAGATATTATTCCTGACATTAAGGGTGCAGTCACTTCTGGTTTTACCTCCATGTAAAGTGGTTTACACAATCATCAAACTTGTTGAAAATAATGGCTAAAACTAAACCTAAGTTTTGATAAACGCAAACTCTCCTATACACCTGCAATAACAGATTTGTTGGCTACTTGGAAGCTGTGGGAACAAGCTGTGCACACAACACTGACATCATCTTTAAAGTTGATATGGTGAACTTCCTTGCAAACCTTATGAATAAAAGTCCAATATTCACTCTCTTTTTAGTTTTGTTTTGCTCTTTATGTCAGGGTTAGTCAGGAAAGACTAGGCTTAGACCCAAATGCAGTTTGAGCTGATTTATTGTAACAAAACGGGTCTTACACAAAGTGTCCTCCTGAAAGTAGCCAGGCAGGAACAAATGAAAAACAAAATCCACAACAGCACAGAGAAGAACATCCAACAGAAAACAGGGCAAACAGAATGAAATGATCCGACACCAGACAAAGACAACACAGAGACTAAATAAACCAGGTAACGAAGACTAACAAGGGACATTTGACACAAGGCTGGGCAAACAGGTGAAACACATTAGGGCAATCACAAGGGAGGGAAAACTGAAGACAGGAAGTAAACTAGACAAGACAGAAAACCAGACCGTCAAAATAAAACAGGAAAGAAAACATACAGACACACGGGAAAACAAGACAGGAACTACAGCTAGACAAGACAAGGGAGGAAACACGAGCTACAACAGAAAACAGAACAAATACACAACAAAAACAGGAAACAAGAACAGAACCTCAAAACCAACAGAACCCAAACCTAAAACCATGACACTCTATTAACTTCCGAGGGAAATATATGTCTCTCAGCGGCTTACGGGTCCCATGACATGCTGCTTTTTGGATACTTTTATATAGGCCTCATGGTCTGGAGCTTTTTCATTTAAAATTTCTGCCTGCTGTGGCCAAAAAAACGATGCTACAGTATGAGAGCGGTGAGAGTGAATCCAAACTGTAAAGTTGCGGGCCAGAAAACCGAAAGAATGAGCTGAAAGATCCTCCGTAGAGCTGATGGTTGCAGAGTTGGGTAACATTTAGTGACAATTGTCTGGGGGTTCGTCACTGCAAGCAAAACCTCACCCATACACATAGTCATTTGATCCATTGTTAATTAATAGGCTACAGGAACATTGATAATAGCGGATTTTATTAGTCAATTTCTCGTCGGGGGAAAAAAGGACATGCAGTCAAGAACAACAAGGCACATCAGCTCGTGATTGACATTGCGACTAGATGAACTACATTAGGTGACTTTATTGATGCTAAAGGGTATTTTCAATTGATTATATGTTCAGGGCTGCACGCTAGCCACACTGAGTGGATTGGCGTGTGTCTACCCTTCGCTGAGAGGCGTGGGTAGCCCGCTGAACCCCACTCATGATAGGGATTTGGCATGAATGAGGAATTCCCAGTAAGCGCGGGTCATAAGCTTGCATTGATTAAGTCCCTGCACCTTTAAATCATTTTTAATGAAAAAAAATCTAAACCAAACCGAAGCCCTATTCTTATTAAAAGCACCACTTCTGTGAAGCTAACTGGCTGCGCAATCTAACGTCTAATGTATCTAAACAGACATTAATTAAGAAGTTCCCCATACTTTTAGAGTTACGCAGCACATTCGCCAGGAGTCATTCTTGATGCCTACTATCTCAAACATCTCTCTCAGATAAGGCCAGGGATGATCGGGAATGTCTTGCTGCTTGTCTGCCGAATCTCTAGGATCTCTTCATTTTCAATCATGTCGCCATCGATACTACCATGTGCTAACGTTACCGCCATCAAGCCACAATGATTTGCCGCGAATGAATGCCGCCAAATCTGTCGAGTCGTCTTGTAGTGGTGCGTCATGTGCAACGTACAGTATATTCCTATCCAATTAGATTGAATTCGGTATTGGTGACGCGAAAAATAATAACGGTAACTCCACTGAAATTATTTGAAACTAAAGTAAAGAGCCAATTTTGTAAAATGTAAGGAGTAGAAAGTACCGATATTCATGTTAAAAATGTAAGGAGTAAAAGTAAAAAGTCAACAAAAATAAATATTAAAGTAAAAATATCTGAAAAATCTACTTGAGTACGAAGTATTTGTACTTCGTTACTTCCCATCTCTGTTCCTCACAAATAAGTGCATTAGACATCACCAAAATGAAGTATTTGAACCTCATAATTAAATACAAAATGAGGGAAAAACTGCAAAAAGAAAAAACACTTCCACTAGGCTGGCTACGGGCCTGTCAAACTTGAATATCTAGAGGAAGTTAAAGTCGGGACAGGGTTTCCGTAGGTTTTTCATCTTGTATGACATTTGGATGGATATACAGTATCAGCGCACCTGCTGCTATCTGTGAATTGGCATCTTGGTCCACTGGCACCAGCAGGCCTGAGAGGCATCAGGGGCACAGGGACAGTAGTGCCAAGACCCCATCTGCAATCATGCTATAACTGGCAATCGTTTGATATACTCTCTCTCTCTCTCTCTCTCTCTCTCTCTCACTGTCTCTTCTGTTTCCATTCTCAGTCTCTCCCACTTTCTCTTTCCGTCTCGCTCCCCTGAAGAAGATCACTCTTGCTTCCTTCCTATACGCATGTGTCGTCTCTGCCTAACCTACTTAACAGGGAAGAAATTTACATTTCTGATGCAAATTGCAGTACATCTGCTAGTGGGTCTAACAAACATCATTCACAGCACTCCTGGAATGGAGAATAAACTCCACATGTTTAATTCAAGGCAGGCTGTTCACTTAGAGCGTGTTCATCAATTAGTAACCTGATGTTTTTAATTGCAGCTTTGAAGGACTTTAGGCAGCAGGTTTTGGCAAGCAGATATAAACTATCAAGATTAATATTACATTATTCTGACCAGACGTTGGCACATCTTGATTGGGAAAGAAAGTGATGGACTGAAATGATCAGAGACTGCAGTCAGTCAGAGCAGTTTGCATCAGCTGGGAAGCTGCTCCGAAACATTTTGTAGATTTGTATTAGCCGCTCTTTTCATGCTTCATCATCAGTGGCACATTCACCAATCGAATGGGGCACTGGGGGTCCTTTATTATAAAAGTAGTTGTGTGCACATCCCACCTTCTGGCAGGTGCAGGACAAATGAAAGTGCTAAATTGAAAAAAATGTAATGTCCGCAACACTGCTTAAACTCCCATATTTAATATAAATGCAACGTTTCGACCCTACTGGGTCTTCTTCAGGCAAATGGTGAACACATTTGATGGAAGGATATATGTAGGGCTCACATTCAGCTGACACACCATCTGGCTTCCATTAGTCTGATTAGGTCTAAATGGCCCAAAAAAGCCCCACCCATGACATTTTCATAGAGGGTTTCACCATATACATCTCCAAAGAGGGGGGGCCTTTTTAAAAAAACAACAACAATATATCCAAAAAGGTACATGATGTTACTATGCACAGAACTAGAGAAACAAAGGGAAAAAGGGAAAAATAAAAAAGAAGAAAAACATTACATAAAGGAAACAATTCCATATAAAGCTACCACAAACAGTTGATGAACATTACCCCACACATTCATAAAATCTGCTGCATTAGTACTTACAGAAACAGACAATATCTTACAACACGTTATATAAGAAACAAACAATGTCTTAAAACATTTTTTATAAGAATGGTTTTATATCAAATTCTTCATTAAGGCCATGAGGAGACATTGTGTTTAGATAATGAATCCAAAAGGTTTCCCGTTGGAGCAGCCTTTTATCCTGGTCTCCCCCTCTAGGAGGTTTGTTGACTCGCTCCACCCCTATATATCTGAGGGCGCTGACATTATGCCCCGCCTGTTTAAAATGAGCCTCTACAGGGCAGCGCTCATCCCCTGTTCTAATGGTGCTTCACTGATTCTGGTCCATATCGCTCTCGTTGTTTTACCCACATATGCTAAACCACATGGGCAGCGAATCAAATAAATAACATGTGTAGTGCTACATGTAATCGCACCGCGAATGGATGTTAATTTACCAGTGTGTGGATGATTAAAACGTTTACATTTGTGCGTATACGAACACTGGGCACAACTACCACATTTATAGTTACCATCAGGCATACTAAGAAAGGAAGTTGTGGGTTGCGGACAAATGTCATTTTTTAATTAGGCGATCTTTTACATTAGGAGCACGCTTAAAGATAAGCTTAGGTTTTTCTGGAAAAACTTTCATTAGTCTGGGGTCCGAATCGATAATGTGCCAATGTTTATAGACAGATTTTCTGAATTCTGACACCAGTGGGGAATATTTTACACACTGGTGTCAGAATTCAGAAAATCTGTCTGTCACTTGGGGTCCTTCCCATGGATTTATAAAAAAAAACCTTGATACTGCGTTCCTTTAAATTAAAGCGCTTCCAGACTTTCAAAATGTTATCGGACCGATATAGATCAAGCTCACTGATTTACTCACTGACTCTTTCGCCATGTAAGTCTATGGGATAACGTCTTTTTGGGCCCCATGGCATCACGTGATGGACACGGAAGTTGTAGTTCCACTGTTTGGCTGTCAAATTTGCCTGGTCCTTCCCCAAAAATGTTTTAACAGAGTAGATGTCATTTCCTGTATGCTGGTTACTTTTAACAGGCGGTTTGATACTTTTATCTTGCTATACTAGCATTATAAAAAATGATGGGTACATTGTAATTTCAATGTGGTTTGCCTTAGAGAAAATATTTGAAGATATTAAAAAGCTAAAAGTTCAGGAATTGTATTCGATGACTTATTCAGAGTGCTTAATAATCATTTCAATTCTCATTGTTAATTACAACTTTAAAGGTCCCATGGCATGAACATTTCTCTTTATGAGGTTTTTTAACATTAATATGAGTTCCCCCAGCCTGCCTATGGTCCGCCAGTGGATAGAAATGGTGATAGGTGTAAACCGAGCCCTGGGTATCCTGCTCTACCTTTGAGAAAATGAAAGCTCAGATGGGCCGATCTGGAATCTTCCCTTTATGACGTCATAAGGGGAAAGGTTACCTCCCCTTTCTCTGCTTTGCCCGCCCAGAGAATTTCGTCCGCCCATGAGAGAGAGAGAGAGACATCATGGCTTGCAAACGAGCGAAGCATGGCAGTTGGTCAAGGCCACATCCCCAACCTCCATCTTGCCCCACCTCGCTCCTTCTCAACAGCATTTAAAGCTACAGACACAGAAATGGTACATCCTAAGGAAAGCTCATTGTGGGACTGGCTCTAGTGGCTGTAATTCTGCACCAAGGCTGAATTTCGGGAAAGAGACTTATACTACAGTAGGAGACCACTGAGGCCTATATGAAAGCATCCAAAAAGCAGCATGTCATAGGACCTTTAAGAATCTATTTTTGCTTGCATGCATTGCAATTTCTGTTAACCTTTTAAACCCAAGACCCCCTGGTAGCAGGGGCAACCCACAGTGCAGTTAAGAAAAGTCACTTTTTTATAACTGTCTTTTTATAAAAGCTATGAATTACAGTGGCGGATAGGGGCAAATGCACTTCAACTAGACAAAACCCAAGAAAATTAAGAAAAGTAAAAAAAAAAACACATGCGCAGCATTTAGCAAACCGCTGCACTTACACACAACAAAACCAAATGCTTAAACACGCTGCAAATATCGAAAACAATGCTTAATTAAAAGCACACAAACCCTGAAAACAAATCGAACAGAAAAATGCTGCATCCAGTTTACACAACGGAAGGCGAGGTAATGTCAGAGAGAGTGGATCATTTGTTTTCCTAATTTTTTTTTTGTTGGTGTTCTACTTTTCAGTAATGCATTATTATGGCTCCCGCGTAACTTCTAGGCAAGTCCCGCCCTATGAAGCAGCCCGATTGGTTGGGGTTAGGCATTGAACTCGAGTGGTTAAGGTTAGGATAGCTGATTGGTCAGGGAATAGGACCTGAACAAATCGGGTTACGTCACCTTGCGTAAGCGTGGACGCCTGGCCAATAGTAGCGTGTGAATGCTATTGAAGGGCGGGTCTTGCCTAGAAGTTGCGTGGGTTCCATAATAACGCTTCAGTAACATATACGGGCTAACCGGTGTTAGCTAGCACGCTCTTGTAGAATAATTATACGAGAGGGTTCAATTATTTGGTATACTCAATTTGATCATCTCATTAGGGTGTCACTTGTCTAATACTTTATATTTTGAAAGTGATGCAATTGTTTTTGGGTCCTTTAAGACCATCAAGCTGATTACATCGCGTTAGATAATGAGGGTTGTCATTTTATCACCGGCAGTAAATGTTCTCTAGCTCTGTATTTACACGGTCTGTTGTAGGTAATGAATGTGTGCCTTTGTGTGTGAGTTTGCGATTGTAAAACTAGGTGTGTGTGTGTGTGTGTGTGTGTGTGTGTGTGTGTGTGTGTGTGTGTGTGTGTGTGTGCGTGTGTGTGTGCGTGTGTGTGTGCGTGTGTGTGTGCGTGTGTGTGTGTGTATGTGGCTGCGTGCGGTTGTTTCCTCCATTTGGAGTTATGTTTATAGTCTATAAACATGGCTTTCGTCAGCAGCAGCTGCAGAGGGCAGCCATCAAACGGTGCCATAGTTCTCTTTCTTTCATCGTCCCAAACAAACCATCAGTGTCTGCGCCTCATTATTTTATAGCCCCCTCTCCATGCATTCCTTGTGTATTTTATTTCCTTTGCACTACAAAAAGTATTATTCTTATTATGAGAAGGAAAATAAAAACAAGGTGTTTTAGTCACATAGGCAGCCTGTTTTGTGTTATTTTAGAATACCTGTTCCCTCGTGATAAGACCACAAACATGTGCACCCAGCCAATCCCTGGGTTTTCTATTTTCAAATAGAATACGGGTCCCATTTAAAATTAGTAATGCTGTCTTGTCCATTTGGGTCAAACCTAACCTACTTAATAAACTGCTTAATTATCGTGCTGAAAAAGGTGATGGCACCACACAAAATTTGACATCCTTTCGAGAACCTTTTTATCTCTCCCTCATTTGTATGCCCGTGCGTTTAAACCCAAACGTATCTGTATTTATATCTGTATGTGTTCAACCAGCAACAGTTTTGTATTTGTATTATGATAAATTCAGAAGTGAGCAGGGTTGAAATTGAGATCGCCCATTTTGCCTGCTTGTTGTTTTTGTTTCAGTGTATCACACTGAGATGGAAAGCCGTTGTTACCATGGTTTTCAGTGACTTATTAAAGGTGATATGTACCGATTATTTTTAAAACTCAATTAAAAACATGTCAAGTAACCACAAACAATGACACGAAAGTGCTAAGTGATAAATGATGTTGTTTTCATGGTTAATGTATCAAATTATTTAGAGACTCTTTTCAGTTTTTTAATGCTTCATAGTCTCGAAAAAGAGCAAATCAGACGATCGACCAAAGGAATAGCCTGTCAATAAAAAAAAATAAAATAAAAAAAGAGTATTCCCACAACAAGCTCAAACTTCCCTAGCCTCCGTTCCTCCTTCCACCTCCACGTCTGTCGGTCCTCTCTCCTCTGGGTGCATCCCCAATAAAGTAATTTCCGGTGAAACATGTTGCTTGCTTTAGTCGTACTTTTGAAAATAGCCAAAGAATGCTCAAAATCTAATAAAATGCTCCGAGAGGCTCCGACAGCTTCGGCGTCACACTGACCGCTAGAAGAAATCATTCCTACAGCTGTGTGTCTGATATTTTGCTGCTGTAGCACTCAAATTTCCCAATTTGGGATAAAAAAAAGTCTATCTAATCTATCTATCTAAAAATAATACACCTCTGAAACACTTTTTTTGTGCTTTTCACAGAACGGAGTTTGGATCGTCCCTTATGGTTTCATTTGTGAGACATGCCTTTAAGGTTTGCTCATCAAATCAAAGAGTCTGAAATAACATTTGGTCCGATGAGAGGTGTAAATGCAGGCACTGTTACATTTAACGAGGGCATAACAGAAATAACAATTCAGAGGAACAGAAAACCACAGCATCTTAAAGTGCTCGTATTGTGCTTTTTGGCTTTTTTCCCTTTCCTTTATTGTGTTATATAATGTTTTTGTGCATGTTATAGGTTTACAAAGTGAAAAAGCCCAAAGTCCACCCCAAAGGGACTTACCATCTCCAACAGAAAACACTGTTCACAAACTGCTCCAAACAGCTCTATTGTAGTCCAGCCTTTACTTCAGAGACAAACGTGGTCACTTTGTAACACACGTTACAATGCTCGCCTAGCTGCTAGCGTGGCACGCCCTCATACTCTGCTTCTGACTGGCTAGTAGTCCTTACCTAGGTACTGCGCATGTGCGACTCCCAACTAGGGCTGGGTATCGTTCAGAATCTTTCGATCCGGTGCCAATTTCGATACCTCAGTTTCGATACCGGTTCCTAACGATACTTTTTTCGATACCATATGTTTTAAAATCCATTTCAACATCAACAAAAATACATTAAACACAAAGCTTTTATTTCCACCTTAATTGTGAATCAAAACAGTTATCAAAATTAAAAAAAATCTGGTAAAACTGCTCGCTCAGAGTAACATTAATAAAAGTGCCTTGCCTTGCAAGCTCAGCCTGTTAGTCAGTCATCAGGGCAGAGAAACCACCGTTGTGGCTGCTTGTAAGAGGAAGTGGAATGTCAACAGCACCGCGACCGCTTTCGGCTCGCCATTAATATCATATCGCAAAGCGCAAGTCGTCTGCGTGAAGTTTTAAAAACTGTAACCACACTTGAAACCAACCGTGACTCTCTGTGACTTCAACAAAACTGCAGTCCGTTTACTCCGTCCGCAACTCTCCGTGTGCGTATGTGTGTGTGTGTCGGTCGGAGCTCAGCTCTGTGTCAGTATGCAGAGAGGACAGATAAGCTTGCGCTTACACGCTAAGACGCTTTTGGAACTGAAATTTGGCACCGAAAGATAAAGTATTTTTCGATACTCATAGGATTGAAATATTTTTTTCGATACCATAAAAGTATCGACGTTCGGTACCCAGCCCTACTCCCAACAAAGATGGAACAGAAGTGAGATGCCTCACTCTGTAGCTAAAACAGAGAGCTCAACACACAGGGTGAAAAGAGGAGCTGCAGCAATGTGCAGTACAACAACAATTCAATCAGGAGAGACTTGTTTGCAGATATGCAAAAGGTTTAATGTACAACAGCATGTAATGTACAATGTTTTGGAGATTGAACTCCATCGTTATTAATACATTTAAATATTAATAAATTTAATGTAGGGGTAGGGAACCAAGATGTAACCCCCCGATGGAATCCAGACACCGGTGGTGGCGCAGAAAGCCGGAACTAGACCGAGAAGGCAGCCGGAGAAACCCTCAGGACGGGAGGCGGAAGGGGAGGAGGAGGGACGACGACTTCCTGAAATGACAGCTGATAACACAGGGAGAGAAGCAGCTTTTAAAACAGTGACGTAACTTCCTGAAATGACAGCTGATAACACAGGGAGAGAAGCAGCTTTTAAAACAGTGACGTAACGCTGTGATTGGCCAATGGGATCCTTGCCCGATCCTGATTGGATTATCAGAAGGTAGATGCCTCCAGCGCTGATTCGCTTAGGAGGGACTGATAGCCTACTTGTTAGGTCTTCCTTTTAGAATTTGCGCTGAGCTACATTATGGTGTTTTCTGAAAATTAAACCACATAAACATATTCTGGTACAACCTCTAAATACAATTATGAACCTGAAAATGAGCTTAATATGTAATATAATATATACTTTAAACTACACTGACTGTGTAGCTGTAATGAAGACGGGTTATCTTTCAAACCCCCAAATCCTTGACAGTGCACTTTTCACTGCACCAACAAAGGCTATACCTCAACAAGACCTTCAGTCCAGACATTTCAAGTGAACTGTGAACTCACTCTCTGAGGAGGTAATGATAGCTGCTGTCACAGGAATGACAGAATAACTTTGTGTCAAAAGTTTAGTTCTCAGCCGTATGCTACTTTCTTTGGATCTTGGCCCAGAGCCCAGCATGGCTCCTCTTGAGTGGCCAGGGAAAGTGCTGAGTAACTTGGCCAGAGCCTCAGGGGCTCAACCTGGGTGTAACTGGCTTCCTGAAAGCCCATCGATCTGCCTGAATGCTTGAATGCCTTGCTGGGTGCCTGTGCGTTGCTGGATGTCGACTTGTGTGTGAAATTACGTTTACTTATGGATTTGTGTGTGTTGGGCTGTACGTGTGCGTGCGCTTATGTGTGTTTGTGTATGTGTGTGTCTGTACGCCAAGCTGTTTGATTGACAGGTTTTGGTGTTACTGCAGTTGGCATGACATTTTTTTTTCCTGCTGGAATGTTAAATGGCTTGGCAAATATCCCCTCCTCTGCTTTGCCAGAATAGACCTTTGAAAACTGCCATGACCTTATTTGCACATATGCTATAGGTGCACTGGTACTTATAGCTACTCAGGAAATATGTATAATTGAAGCCACACACACAACACAAACACACGTGTGCACACACACACACACACACACACACACACACACACACACACACACACACACATATACATACATATATATATATATATATATATATATATATATATATATATATACAGATTCCATCTGTTATCCCATTTAATCATGTGCATTCTCCCATATGGATAAACAGGCCCACATTGTGTGATATTGGTCTATGTGGCCAAGGTGGATATAATACATGATAAACAGCAGGTTAAATGTTAAAGTGCTCATATTATGCTCATTTTCAGGTGCATAATTGTATTTAGAGGTTATATCAGAATAGGTTTACATGGTTTAATTTTCAAAAAAACACCATATTTTTGTTGTACTGCACATTGCTGCAGCTCCTCTTTTCAGTGTGTTGAGCTCTCCGTTTTAGCTACAGAGTGAGGCATCTCACTTCTGTTCCATCTTTGTTGGGAGTCGCACATGCTCAGTACCTAGGTCAGCACTGCTAGCCAGTCAGAAGCAGAGTATGAGGGCGTGCCACGCTAGCAGCTAGGCGAGCATTATAACGTGTGTTACAAAGTGACCACGTTTGTCTCTGAAGTAAAGGCTGGACTACAATAGAGCTGTTTGGAGCAGTTTGTGAACAGTGTTTTCTGTTGGAGATGGTAAGTCCCTTTGGGGTGGACTTTGGGCTTTTTCACTTTGTAAACCAATAACGTGCACAAAAAAGATATATAACACAATAAAGGAAAGGGAAAAAGCCTAAAAGCACTTTAAGAAAATGAAACCATTCACACGAGTTGTAAACAAATGAGTTGTAATTGAATTGTGGGTGTAGGTAACAACACTCTACAAACACACTGACCAGTCCTGACAGGAAGCTTTATTCAAAGCCCAAGGCTTGCCTTTTTTAATTGTTTTAGTCTGCTTGTGGACACGTCCTTCCATATTACATT